>NW_024041531.1:0-29424 GCF_014851395.1 Micropterus salmoides | reverse complement strand
AAGAACCTCAGTCATGAATGGATAAAATATACTTCCTGCGGTAATGTTGTGTCTGCGTGTTAAAGTTCCATGCATGGACTTTGTCAACTAGTCAACCTATCATGCAGCACATTTAAAGATTTTAAAGTTGCGTTTTGTCTCTTCATTTTCTTAGAGTGCAGCCGCATCACCAGTCCTGTGATGGGAGGGATGCCCCCTGGAGAAGGCATGCCAGGAGGACCCATGCCGCCAGGCTTTTTCCAGGCAGATTGCCACACTGACGTTTATCTGTAACTGTTCCACCCCAACATTTACTATTTTCGCTTGATAAATCACTTTATAATCAATTACATGGATGGACAAATTAATTAGCGGAGATCATTTCCTAGGCACCTCTGCAGGCTCGACGTTGTAAAAAGCTGTCAGGGTTTGTTCATCTTATGAAGCTGTAGGTTTCCACGTTGGTGTCAGTACTGCTTTTGTCTTTTGTTTTGCTCCACTCTGCTCACTGTTCTTGTAGTCAACATCATAGACGTTCTGTCTGCTCGGGCCCCTCCTTTGCTGTAAACAGGCAGGCGTGGCCCTGGCCATTTTCCCTAATGGAGAAATCGAAAGGTGCAGCACCTACTGTAAATCAATATCTCATGAGGATAGACTCTTGGAAGGCACTTGTGTGGAACTGGCTCTATAAGGTGACATAAAATTACAATGTTGCTGTGCCTCCACTAGACCAAACTATTCACTTTAAATCCACCAGCTTATTATGTACTAGACGCCACAAATGCGTGACTCATTATGTGATCATGTTAATATCAGGAAAGACATTTGACATTGATTCATGAACGCACACACACTCATACTTTCCATACCAGAATCCATTGGAGGAGGCTCAATTAAATCCCTTACTCTGTCAGATCAGCAACATTAGCGACACAGTGTTTAGTGTTGTTACACAGCTAATTGCATAGAGCTTAATTGGCGCTGTTAATTCAGGGAAATTAGCACTGATAACATGCTGCATGCAGCAGGCTTCTTAATGTCTTGACTGACAGGCAAAAGAGCACACATCTTCTCCATCTCTCTGTCTCTTTCTCTCATTCAAGGCTAAGTCATTTGCTTGCTCTTTTCTGCTCAGTCTCTTTTACAACATTCAGTACATTCAAATCTTATTTTTGTACATTTTGCACCACACTTTGGTTCTTGCACTCCAAACTGTCCTCTGCCCTGCAGTAACCCTGTCTCTCTGTGCCCCTCTTTTGTCAATTATGTTTCTTGCTCCCTCTTTCTCTCTTCGTCTCATCTTCCCCTCTCCTATCTTCCTCCTTGCCTCTTTATTTTGTGCGATGCCACAGGGTCCTCCTGGTCCCCAGGGCTCTCCTCACCCTCAGCCTCCTCCCCCTAACAGTATGATGGGACCTCACAGTCAGGTAACACTCCCTCTCTTTCTCGCTTTTTCTCTGTTGCTGTCTGCGGTCATTTGGGAACGCCTGGTTCTCAGTGCTGATGCTTCATGCTTTGGCATTCGTCTCAGCTTAATGCTTAATGCTGCTTTCAGTATTCACACAAACATGCTCTGAAGAAATTAGAGTACTAATAGATTTGGATAGATGGATGCCGCTTTTTATTGAGATCTCATGGAGCAATGTTTCTGTTGTAGTCCTTCATGTCGCCTCGCTTTGCTGGAGGCCCAAGAGGTCCCCCCATCAGGATGGGCAACCAGGTAGAGCTCACACAGACACCACAGATGCAGAATACATGGCACATATATGTAAAACTGCAGTTTCAGTGGGTTTTTGGGTTTTATCCCCTGTAGCCACCAGGTGGAGGTCCGGGTCCTCATCCCATGCTGCAGAACATGGACCCTACACGACCACAAGGTGTGACTCAGTACTGTATTGCTATAAATTACATACTGCACGTGCAGCAGAGAAAAAATTTCCGGGTTTCTCTCTTCAAATACATTATGTTTTTCCCCTCCAGGACATCCAAACTTGGGGCCAATGCAAAGAATGAGCGGCCCACGAGGCATGGGACCCATGGGGCCTGGCCCTCAGGTACTCGCAAAGAATAATATCACCCCTACCTTGGTGACCCATTAGTCACTTACATTTGTAAAAAGGTTTTGTAAATCCAAACCAAAGCTATTTTGTGGTCTTAATGATCATATCGTATCGTGGTTTGCATGGATCTTTCTCTTATTACCCTATCCTGTGGCTTAAATCCTTAAAAATCAATTTTCACAAACAATTTTCTGATATGTGGTTTTCTTCTCAGAACTTCGGTGGTGGGATGAGGCCTCCACACAACACCATGGGTCCTGGTATGCCAGGAGTGAACATGTGAGCCTCTTTGTATTTATTAAAAATAAAAATTTTTTCAACCTTAAGGCATTATCTAAATAAAATTACAATTGGTCTGACCGTCTAGGGGCCCAGGGACTGGTCGGCCTTGGCCCAATCCCAACAATGCCAACTCTGTGAGTACTGATGTACAAACACACACACAGAAAAATACCAGTTCCGATTGCAGTCTGATCCCCTCTCAGAGCTGCCAGGTCTAATGTGTTCCAGGGTTCTAGTCTAGGATGTAATTGTAGTATTAAGTATCAAGGTTTCCACAGACAGTTGGACAGACAGCCATAATGGTATTAGGATTTTTAAATGATGAATGATGAAAGTTTGAAGTATAGAAATGGTTTGCACTCATCCATTTCTGGTCTGTAATGTTTGTGTTTTTGGTTTCAGATGCCTTACTCATCACCCTCTCCTGGTGCATATGGGGTGAGAGCAGATCCTGGCATCTTCCCTTACATGTACATGTAGAATTTCAGCTTAGAGGAATAAAATTTAAAGACAGTTTTTACATGTCAGTTTGTAATATGTCTTTATTTTTGGATGTATTCTCTGTAGGGCGCTTCTGGAGGTGGGGGACCCCCGGGAACTCCCATCATGCCCAGCCCTGCAGGTTAGTGCTTCCCTGACCTAAGCTATTTAATCATTACCTTTTTTTCACACACTATCCAGTACCAATTGTACATATGATCGCACCTTTTCCAGACTCAAACAACTCTGGTGACAATTTGTACACCATGATCAACACTGGACCTGGCAACCGAAATAATGTAAGTTCCTGTTCGGCGTTCTTTTCATTCTGCATCAAGTGTAGATATTGTGATCATTGAGTGAAGTACCATTATTGCAGTTAGCATGCATTTAAAAACACTCTAAAAAGCACCTTTCTAGAATTGTTTTGTTGTATCTCATTCACTACCTAATTACTCGTATCCCTTTTGCACCAAGCCCACAAACTATACCCAACCCAACCCACATAAGTGTTGTCCTGTGTCAAAGCAATCAGTTTTAATGACACACCTAAAAATCAGGGTCAGCCCCGTGAATATAATGGGGGTTACTTAGTAAAAGGTGGTTTACAGAGGTCAACAATTAAATAGCTGAGGTATTCAGAGGGTTGTAAGCTTCACTGGCAATTATGAAAAACAGGTACCATTAACTACACCTGACCTCTCTACCATCTCAACACGCTCTTTTGTCTATTGACCGCTGGCAGCTGGTGGGATAGTAAGGATTTTCCAACCTCTGGTCTATACATGCATGTCACTGGGCAATTTAAATTGTCCTTGTTGGAGTTGGAATAGATTATATTCTTGAATTTATTCCACCACTGTGAAGTACAAAGTAGTTGTTTTTTTGTTGTTGTGTTTTTTCCCCAAACTAAATTAGTAAATTTCTTGACAACCAGATGATAAAGTGGTTAGAACCTGGAGATAAAGATCTTAAATTATTCCATTTTTATGCTTTATTAAATGGTTTATTTAGCTCAAGTTAATTTCTGTGTGCAAAGATAGATCTGGTCTGCATGGAAAAAGCAAATTTACTAGTGCCCTGGCCTTACCAAAGCACATTTGCACTATCCAACCAGGAATGTACAGACAAGAATTGTTGTAGAAACAAAGCACATGAATTTGTGATACTGGTTCCGTTTGTGTGTAATTAATACTATAGGCTAATATTTCAGTCCCTGTCATGGGGCTGAAATGATCAGACAGAAGATTGTTCCGTTGCAAGAGGAACTGAAGTGCACAGTAGTAAATGTTCTGCTTAGTAACCGATTTCCTGGCTATTTTAGTCACTTACGTTGAACCTTGTAGAGCTTGGCAACTGAGGGCTTCCATTTGGATGCCTACTGTGCTGTGGAGATGTGGTTAGTGAGTCCATGCTGTCTCTTTTCCCCACCAGTTCCCTATGGGCCCCGGCTCTGACGGACCCCTGGGAGCCATGGCTGGGATGGAACCACACCACATGAACGGGTCACTAGGTAACACCACGCACCACAGTACACTTGCTAACACAACACAGAAATGTTCGGGTTGCATTCTTGCAGATTAAATGATTTCAGAGTACACTTTTGTCCACTAATGTCACAAGATACTTCAGTAGAGGACAGTAGATTGTATTACAGGTAGAGCCACTTCATAAAAATGTCTTTCTTATGGTCAGAGACTCCAAAAATTGTTTTTCATATTGTTTCTTTTTTTTAGGCTCTGGTGATATGGATGGAATGAACAAGGTAAATGTTGTAACCAATCAATGCAGAGGGCATTTAGAGCTTAATCTTGAATGGAGTGAAATGTTATACATTTTTAAAAAAACACTGCACTCTTTGTCTCCAGAATTCCCCAAACAATTTAAGTGGCATTAGCAATCCTCCTGGGACCCCAAGGGATGACGGGGAGCTGAGCGGAAACTTCCTCCACTCCTTTCAGAGCGAGAACGTAAGTCTCCCTTCTTGGAAGTTCCTATCCTGAGCTAACATCACTGGACTGTTGGTGGCTGTAATATTACTTTGATGAGGCCAGAGGTAGAGTGCTGTTGGCCATAGAGTGAAGCCACAGTCGCAGCACATTAACACCCCTGACTGAAGAACTCGGTTGGGAAAAGGTGTGTTTTAATCCTCTCTTCTCTGTCTCTTCATAGTACTCTCCAACCATGACGATGAGTGTGTGACCCCCCCCCCCTCCCCCTCCCCCCTTAACTCCACCTTGCCCAACATTATTTGCCATCATTCCGAGGATCTGAACTCACTATAGGACACGGCCAAACACATCAGCACACAATCAGGGACAGGCGCCATTTTGGTTCCACACTAACGCCAGAATGCTGATCGGAGAAAAATCGAAATGGCTGGCGGCCACTGCTCCTTTCTCAAAATGAAGGACAATTTCTCCATTTATCACAAATCCTAGTGTGACAAAAAACCAGCTACTGAAAATGCATACATGACACGTTTTATGTTCTTTGCAGAGCCCCCATAAACCCTCTCAGTCTCCTCAACCCTAGAGCGATGAGGGGTGAGAAATGGTTGAAGTTTACCTCTTGTACTTTTTAATTATTGCTTTGTGGTGCAAGATGTGCAGGAAATGTCTCCGCTTTTGTCACTTAAAACACTGGAGAGTGTGTATATGCATTGTGAGCTTGGAAAAGTCTTTGTCTTGTCATTTTACTTATCGCCATGCATACTGTGTCACCAAAGTCAGTTGACACAGGACTCAGATTTTGCCTTTTACTCTGTGGCCACCTTTATGGAACATGTACTATTCTTCCCAATGCCCACCTTTCTATTTAAAGAGGTTTGTTAAGGGGGAAAGGCTTTGAAAAAATACGGCTTTTATTGTGACGACCTTTCACGGTATGTAAGTGCTCAGATGGTTCTTACAATGTCAAATTGATCCCGTTTCAAGTTCAGTCTGTTATTGTTGACAGTGATGCGATCCGACACTCTTTGCTGTTAAAATTTAAACAGCTTGGTCGCTGTTGCGCTCTGTCACGGGAAGCCAGACGTCAGCATAAGAAGCGAGTGCATGAATGCTGAGAAATCTGTGTACAACATACTACCTAGTGCTGCTCTTCTCTGTGTGGACACCTGCTTTAAGATGTGGTGTATATCTCTTTACCTGTCTGTGCTTAACACTTTGTGCTCTTCATCGTCGTAGCCTTGTGTTATTTCCAGTTTGGTTGGTTATGATGAAGTGGCTATAAATGAGCTGCCCATTTTAATCTCATACATTTTAGTTGTTCCTACTTCCCTCCTTTATCATTGGTCGTCCCCCTTGGCCCTGACCCCTTTCTTGCCCACCCACGCATTTTTTCTATATTTTGATACAGTCTTTGACTACATATATTGCCCCAGTTATTCAGAGTTAGTCAAAGCTTTCTAAACCGATTCTAGTAGGTATCATTATAAACTTAGCGGCAGTCTTGTAAATGTGATGAGAATTTTTTTCTTTTTCTTTTTCCTGTGAACATTACGCATTATACACATCTGTCCTATGTTGCCTTTATTTGCTGATATTTTTTTATTTCAAATTGAGGAAAGATTGCTTGTTAATATAATTTTACAATAACTTATCTACCTGTGTGAGTTCTTTTTTATTCTGCCTGAATGAGTAAATGACTTTGGAATATGCCACCAAAGCTGTGGACATGACAAGTAATGTTAAATGAA
This sequence comes from Micropterus salmoides, assembly GCF_014851395.1. Taxonomy (NCBI): domain Eukaryota; kingdom Metazoa; phylum Chordata; class Actinopteri; order Centrarchiformes; family Centrarchidae; genus Micropterus; species Micropterus salmoides. Next base: position 22,923 of record NW_024041531.1, on the reverse strand, counting down.
CACTTAAGTTACACACACATACAAATATTGAACTGATGCATAGAACATGCCTTGCTTTGTAATGTGAAAGACCAGGATGGATCCGACTTAAGCTTGCACTTATAGTGATTTAAAAAAAAAAATACGGTTGTAAAAGTATAATTGTCCAACAGTCAGCAGCTAACATTATGTTCACACAACCTGTCGCAGGCAAGATGCACCGTTATGAAAAGATCACTGATCTCTTCATTTTTGTGCCTGGTGGAGCCAGTGGGTGCTGTAGTCCACAACTACCAGACCAGCAAGAGGAAATCCTGGAGCACGAGGGAAACTTGTCGGCAGGGCAACACACTACATGCTGTAACATGAGAACAAATTTATCAGAATTTCTCATTTCTAAACTTCGTGAAAAATTGAATAGTTTTCCCTTTGGTGGACATCTAATATCTGTGATGAGGGGTCGCAGGTTGATGCTACTTTATTTTAAATGGTCAAAGGACAAAAGTTGGGAACCTCTAGTCTGAGTTTCCTTTACCTGTGTCTTTACTGTAGCCGTGTCTCTCCTTGTTGGGATCTTCCTCACTGTACATTGATTGGATGACAACGCCTGAAAACATCACCGCATATCCTCAGGCCTTCATTTCTACACAAGCAACATGTGGAACGTGACCAGTATGAGAAAATATACACTGAAACTTTTCACACGGTGTAAATAGGATCCATCCATGGGGTGAGATTGGGATTGGGTCAAGTCACCCTGCCATGCGGCCTTTCCCCCTTGGTTGCCCCTCTCTGAGGAAAAGGTTTGCTATTTGGATTTGTCCATGAGAAAGGTAGCTTAAACCAACTGAGGGTATTGCATTAAAGATTTTTTTGTTTTGTTTTTGTGGGCAAATTGATTTTGAAGATGATCTAAACTCAGTCAGATGTGTAACTCCAAAGTCTGGGATCCTAAAAGAAAAAACAGCCTCATGTGTTTCTTGTGTGTTTCTCTCCTGTTGAATTAAAAATGGCTTCACATTGCCCTCTGGTGGGCTTCAGTGGACTCTCCTGCTTTGCAGAGACCTCTGGCATAGACAATATTTACACTACCTAAAAACAACTCAACATACTAAACAAGCTGACTGTAGTTTCATGTGAAGATTCTGCTGTGAATCTTCCCAAGGCACAGGGTTGTGAGGATCTGACAGTGTTCTGGTTCATGTCTAACAATAGGAAACGAGGCTAAGCTGCTGCTGGCGCGTCTCCACAGGATGTGGCCTGGCTGGGCAGCAGCCAAACCTCCTCTCCAACTTGAGAGCCACACAGTGAATATTATGAAAGCTGTGGCCACACAAAACTGCTTTGTTCACTACCATTTCCTAGTAGTAGACTACATCCTGTAGTTTCTGAGTCTTATTTGAGTAGTCACAGGGTTCTATTGTGCTTTATATATTAAAACATCCCTTACTTTTCATTTTTACATTAATCAGACATACCAAGTGCACATTATCACTAAGGCTTCTCTGTTATTGTGTGGATTGTGACAAATTTTACAGGAAAACATGTTAAAATGCACCCAATTATATGAGCAGGATATTAATTTATTGTTTGTGGAGAGGAGGAGGAGGAGAAGAGTGAAAAAATGTCAAAAAGAGACAAACAGTATAGTAGTAGTTAGTTTAACAGTCGGGATTCTAGTTATTCTCACCTTGAGGGGCAATAAAATCTGACTGCTGCATCTACAGTATTTTCCATTATCATAATAATTATACGCCATTTTGTGCTCAGTGACCACTTACATATATTTTCAGTAAAACAGATGAAAAAGCCACAAAACTCACATTTGACTCAGTTGTTATGTAACATTATCGAACAACTTGGCGGTTAGTTTTGTAGTGAGACTGGGTTTTCTCCAAACATGTTATATCCTTTTATGCAATCTGGGAGTGAAAATCAATGGATGTGCAAAGATTAGATTAGACATTAACTTACATCAGGGCTTGAATACCACTCTCCACAGCTCACATGTATGCGTACTGGATTCATTGAACTCTCATGACCCACATACGGTACGTTTACCATTTATCACTACCAGACAAGACAGTAAACAACAGCTGGATTATCGCATGGTGTACGACTGCAGTGTGCCTCAACATGAAAGCCCTGAAAACTTTTTCGCTGAAGAAACACGATGTCAAAATGAAAACCTCTGGAGCTTTGTAGACAATCAGATTTTTGTCTAAATGGGTTGGGAGAGAAAGAGATTGGGAGTCACAGCGACTCAGAAGCAACAGTACAACTACAGATGTGTGGCGAACAATGGCTTGCTCACAGTTCTGGTGCTTCTCATTTTAATTTACTATGAGAGCAATAACTTGGATCAACCATGTTTTTTCAGTGAAAACTGAACAAAATGTGATACATATTACATTTTGCTTTTTCATTCCCATCCAGTTACACTGGCTTGCCATAGAAGATGGGAGTAAACTGACATTTGGTAACCAGTGTCATGATAAACTGCGACGCACTGGGTCATACGTCGCATATTAACTGAGAACCTGATGCAAGAGTCTTCTCAGGTTATTCTTTATTATACTATAATGCAAACATTCAAAATATGTTTCATTGTGATATAAGAGCAGTCAAAAAGATATGCAGATTGTTTAACAAGATGCGTATTATGCATGAAATGCGGAAAATCATAAATGCTCCTACATAATTCAGAGGAGGCCTACTTTTAAGTCATCTTTCATCAGATAACAGTTACCAGAGGTTTGTACTGTAATCATCATGAAAAGCAGCCTCCTGTGAAATCACTTTGGAGCATTCATAAACAACAGGAAACCTTGGTGATTAATAGAGTTTACAATGCTGATGGTATACATAATGATAACTGCAAGAGAAGTGGGAAAACAAGTGCTTTCATTGACTTAAACCTTACGGTTTGGAATTATGACGACTGTCTCTCTGTGTTTCGCTTCATCTGGCTACAGACGCCGACGGTTTTATCTGCAGCTGTCACTTAGAAACACTGAGAGGCGGGTTCAAGCTCAAAAGACTGACAGTTGAGATAGGTTTTCGGAGTACAGCAGAGCCTGAAGGCAACATTAGTGCAGGTTCAGAGGGTTTGTACTATTTCCACACATGCAAAGGTTGATGTAAGAGAGAACAGCTATAGAACTGCGTGTTGATGTGACAGTGTACTGATGTGAGTCTGATTTAAAAAAAAAACAAAACAAATGGTATTATTGTGTTATATCAGTAATATATGTTGGTTACAATGTTGACACCCCTATCCCCTACTTAACAGAGACCCCCTTCATTTAAGACTGGTCAGATGGCAAATCTGGCATGGCTTGACACCGTCCTTATTTCATTTTCTCCAGGAACGAACGCACCTCCAGTGGATTGTAGCCCCAAGGCCCTCTCGAACCCTTAGGAACACAGAGCGGGGGGAAAGTTAAAAAATCATAATAACATTTTCATTTTCTGTACCACTTTCATTAGAATCAGAAAGATCATGCCAACATAAGACACCAGAGACATATAATTGCCATGTGGTAACATGTAATTTTCCCATTTCTGGCATGGCTAATGTGAGCCTGGCTCCATGCCAAGAATTTGAGTGTTGTTGTCTGTTTCTTCCACTGATCCGTCTCACGCGATCTCTTCATGAGAAGAGATAATGCAGGGACCTTTACACCCACAATGCTGGTATTACTTCTGATCACGCAATTGCATGAGAAGAGCAAAGAGGATCACATAAAATGAAAGCACAGGGATTTGTTTTGGTGTCAGTGGTGCACGGGTCCCACCTTGTAGACAACTTTCCCAGCCTGCAGCATGTAAAGCCTCTCGGGCAGAGCGCCATACTTTATGGCAGTGACATTGTTCATTTCATCCACAACCACCGGACACAGGGGCTCCTTCTGAACCAGGATCTGGGCTGCAGACAGCCTCTCCTCCAGGCTCCGGTGCTGGTTGATGTCAAAGTTGTTGGTAAAAGCCCAACCGTCTGACACAGAGATAAAGAATGTGATTTAACTGGAATGACACTGAAAGCCGCAGGCCATCAATGTTAAGGAGCATAATAAATCCTATTTTATGGGTGTTGCGTAAGTGCATTACAGCATCAGCAGTTAAAGCAGTTGTAATAAAGGTGAACATTGAACAGTTTTTGTAAAATATGTAAAAAGAAGACTTTCTGCTTTTAGTGTTAACTACATACTGAGTGATGTAATCATGCAAAATTCACACTACAACATTTTTTTCTCATTAGTATGTAAAGTACTGATAAGTATTGTACATTTGAGGGTAAGGAAAACTAAGTACTTTTCATCTTAAAAGCTTTATAGAGTAGCCTATATTTTTGTCCAATGTGCACTTTTAAGTATTTCAGTAAAGTGCTAATTAACATTGCTTGCTTACTGTCTTCATCTTCCTCTCATAGATTTTGGAACAATGGTTTCTCCTCCACCAGTACATGTCATGATGATAATGACTTCGCCTGCCACAACTGACACTCACCTGTTGAATGTGCCTCGGCGATGTAGACCACAAGAAAGTCAGCTATATCGCTGAAGTCCTTGACGAGTTGCTTGAACTCCTCAAGTTTGTAGATAAACGGGGGTCAGGTGCAGCTTCCAAAACTCAACACCAGCGGTCTGTTGTCTGCAGAGAAAACAATTACAAGCTTTAGCAGCAGAGAGCGATAAAACTGCACCAAAGCAGGACAGCTTGAGTCTGATACCGTACCTTTCAAGTACTTGCAGACACTTGTTTTCTTTCCCTCCATGTTGACAACAGGTGAGTCCGGAGCCTCTCCTCCTTCAAAAGCCTCTTGTCCGAGAGACAGCCACATGTGCTGAGACACGGTTTTAAGGAAGCTTATAGAGGTAAATGTCAGACCCCAATCCTCATACTTAAAGTTGGGATTCTGGGTCATGGTCGTCTTTTCACCCATTCTGAGGATCGCCTTCTTGTAGAGGCTTGGCGAAATAAAATGCATGATACTGATTATAAGAGTGAGTCCTATCATATAGCAAAACAGGCATACTGTCGATAAATAGACCATCAGTCTTTGCAAAAACATGCTTGATCCTTGGTGGTGAACTCACAATTTCACAGCGTCCCCTGCAAAACCCCGTCTTGCGAGTCCCGCCCTACCGTGCTGTGATTGGCTAGTTCTGGTTTCTTCAACGCGTCCCTGTGATTGGATGCTAGCAGTTGGACGCTGGATGATAGAGTTTCTAGGTGATCCCTCGCCTGTGACTTATTTGATTAATTTTCTCCTTTTTCCTGTAAGTCTTTTAAGAAGCATGCCGTCCTGAAAGGCATGCCTTATGTCACCCTGTCCCAAAATCAGTTTTTATCAACCAATAGATCTTCACAAGTTTGTTTCCAGTCTAATTTCATCCCAATTAACATTTGCAACAAGCAACATGTGAGATCCACTAACAATCACTTCAGTTGTACTAATTGTGGTATAACTATATTTGCCTTTTTATCTTAGCACTCCCTTAATCCAGTTTATTTTATTCTACCCTCTTCTACTGGGGTACACTGGTCTCTCTGTTCTACATTGTTTGTTTAGGCTACTATATTATTATTTCCTTATATTTCCGTTTAATTTGACCGTATTTTTTTATTGTTGTATTTCATTGTGTTACTAAGCAACTTGTATTGCAATGTTGCACAAAGGATTTAACTCTAATCTTTATTGCGAAATAAGATAGATCTGATAATTTACCACACTGAAGGTAGGCTAATAGTTTTGAGGAGAATACGTTAACAGTTCCCTTACCTTTTGTTTTTCTCGATGGTAACATATGGTTCAAGACAGAGTTCAACTGAGTTGCATTCCTTCTGTAGATATGTTGATTTAGCCATAACGAGTTAATATTCAAAATATATTGATATTTGTTTTATAATTACACTATCTTCAGCGTCAGTAGTGTCACTAGTGTTGGGTCTAGTGGGACTTACGATTAGACTGTATAAGGCAGTGATTCTCAAACTGGGTTCGGGGTCGTTGAGGAGGTTCCGGGGGTCCCCAGCCAAAACGAGGAATAATTTATGTTCACTATTCATTTATAGGCAAAACAATGACATAAGGTATAATTATTACGGTAGTGGGTTTCATATACTTTCTGTAATAAAACATTTCAAAGCAAAAATCATATTACACAGGGGACCCTGTGACAAAGTGCTATAAATGGGGATCCGTGGTCTAATTTGTGACAGTTTAGGGTCCTTAACGTGAAAAGGTTTGAGAACCGCACTGGCGTAAGGGACTGAAAGAAAAGCAGTGGAGCTATCCAATCAAAAGGACGCGTCGAAGTAACGAGCTAGCCAATCACAGCGTTGTAAGGCGGGACATAACGCAAAACAGGTGGGGGACAATAACAGCGCAGACTGTTTGGAGCAACTTTGATAACCGCCCATCGCACGACGACGCATCTGATAAACACGTCGGTTAACGTTCACTCGGCTCTTTGGGAGCTCGTAACGTTACTCCGCAAGTAGCAAATACGACATCGGTCTTGACGTTACTTTTCTCTTTAAGAAACTTTGAGTCCGAATAAGTAGCCAACAGGCTACAGACATGGAACCCTGTCAGTCCCGTGGCAATGTGGAAACCCGCGGTGAAGTTAGTTTTAAGTTGGATATTCGACAGACATTCACCCAGGATCCAGTGACGGCTTTTTAGTCAGTTCACCCAGTGACGGTTGTATAAGTGCGGTTAGCTCACCTCTGATGGCTCGCTTTTAACCAACGGGGGTTAGCTTAGGGACCGTCAATAAATTACAATTGTGAGAACAGTGTTATGGGAAAATCATTATTTATTTCAATAGCTTCCAAGTCAGGGACGTGCACAGGGGGGTTGCTCTGGTTGCCCGGGCAACTGCCCGTTTGCCTTTCCTGACTCAAGTTGCCCTTCCGAGAAAAAAAAATAAAATAAAAAAATAATCGCGATCGCAAAGCCTCATTCACTTCCATTCAGCAGGGGAAGAGCAAACTCTGTTTAAGTGGCTGCACTGCTGCAGCGCTGCCTGCACGTCAGTCGATTCTGTTCCCTACCGGAATTCCTGTTTCCTTCCTTTATGCAATCATACTACAACAAATCATGCGTAGTTTTGCCCAGTTACCATACGTGATACGTACCAACAGAAGTGAATACGAGCTAGAAGCGCAACTGAATGTACGGGAAGCCAAAAGGTTAAAAAAGGATTGTATTTTTTTCCAAAATCTAAGCGTTTTTTTATTTAATATTTTATTAGAAGCGAGTTTTCCCCATCTGTCAATTCAATCTAGATTATTTATTTTCAAATAAAAAAAAAAAGGAAAAAAAATAAAAATAATAATGATTAAAAAAAACAATAAACAATAATATAAGGAACTCTTTTTCTCATATGTATTTTGGTGACATTTATATTGTTAATACATTTTGGATACTGTGTTTAGTGCCTTTTTTCAGGTCAGAGCAACTGCCCTTCAAAATTCCTGTGCACGTCCCTGTTCCAAGTCATGTGACACAGGGACTTCAAACCAATGCCAAATTGTAGTACTACACTGGGCAAATGAGACACACCCCTTCATATTTGATTTGAGTGCATTTTTTATTTTATATGAATATTTATTATATTTTTTTCTTCAATAGATTCCATTTCAAATGATTCAGGGACTCAAAACCAATGCCGAATTGTACTACTACCCGTTACACATATTACACACCTCTTGTACAACTACAGGAGAGTCAGTCATTTTCTTCCACAGCATTGAGCAGAGCAGCAGTGTCACATGACTTGGAAGCTATTGAAAAAAAACAGCACTTTTTTCAATAAATTATGAATAAATATTAATATAAATTCGAATATGCACTCAAATCAAATATGAAGGGGTGTGTCTCATTTGCCTAGTGCAGTACTACAATTCAGCATTGGTTTGAAGTCCCTGTGTCACATGACTTGGACGCTATTGAAAAAAAAAAGGCATTATTTTCCATAAATTATGAATAAATATTCATATAAAATAAAAAATGCACTCAAATCAAATATTAAGGGGTGTGTCTCATTTGCCTAGTGCAGTACTACAATTCGGCATTGGTTTGAAGTCCCTGAAGTCACATGACTTGGAAGCTATTGAAATAAATAATGATTTTCCCATAACACTGTTCTCACAATTGTAATTTATTGACGGTCCCTAAGCTAACCCCCGTTGGTTAAAAGCGAGCCATCAGAGGTGAGCTAACCGCACTTATACAACCGTCACTGGGTGAACTGACTAAAAAGCCGTCACTGGATCCTGGGTGAATGTCTGTCGAATATCCAACTTAAAACTAACTTCACCGCGGTATGGGGAAAATGGCATTGTATTTCCAAGGACAGGCCTTGGAGTTGATCAGCACCTAAATACAGCCTACAGCAAATAAAATTGCTCAGGTAACATTTCTGTTTTCTAGGCAACTTCAGGGGAAACGTTAAAACGTTTTTTTTTATAGATGTTGCATTTTACTGCTGTAGGACTGTGCTAATTTTAACTATTTTGAATACTGTTGGGTAGTGTAATCTACAGCAATGCATGTTTAAAAGTTTGTATAGATAAGTATAAACACTTCATTCAGTTTATCAGAAAGATCCAAATTCAAAATCACCACATACATGGACAGGAAAGGTTTGAAAATGTATAATCTACAAAGTAACTAGTAATTAAAGCTGTCAGAAAAATGTAGTGGAATAAAAAGTATAATATTTGCTTCTGAGATGTAGTGGAGTAGAAGTACTGAACAAAATAATAAATGCAACACTTTTGATTTTGCCCCCATTCATCATGAGCTGAACTCGATCTGTATTCGGAACCGCCTACAACATACTACTGGCAACCGTAGTATGTAGCTGTATACTGCATACTGTATGAGGTATAATATGTAGTATGAAACTGTTAAATAGATTTATTTTGCAGCATGCTACGACAGGCTTTGCTAGTTTCCGGTTTTCAAAATTGGAACAATAAGATCTCTTGATTTAAGTTATAACATTACTCAGAATGTAAAGACACAATAACAGCGAATAACAGCGGTACGAACATTTAAACTGTCTCACAGCTGCGGATCTTTACTCTCATGTTGCTGCTGGACTCGTCTGCTGCGTTTGCATACTGCATACTACATTTGTGCAAAATCAGTAGTACTACTAGTATAGTAGGCAGTTTCGATTACAAAAAGGCCTATTTCTCTCAAATATTGCCCATTTTCAAGTGGCCTTTTATTGTGGCCAGCCTAAGGCGCACCTGTGCAATACCCATGCTGTCTGATCGGCATCTTGATATGCCACACCTGTGAGGAGTAGCATCCCAGCAAGCAGTTTCACGGTTAAAAGACGTCTAAACAGAGCCCAGACGTCTAGGCTAAAACAGGGCTGAATTTGGGCTGTCAGTGAAAGTTTGGTAGACGTCTAACCATAGCCCAAAACTAGTCTAGTCATCAATTAGACCACCACTGAACGGCTGTAGACATGTATTAGATGGTGAAAATAGGTCTAGGCTAAAACAAGGTTGAATTTGGGCTGTCAGTGAAAAGTTAATAGACGTCTAACCACAGCCCAAGAGTAGACCAAATACACAGCTTTTAAATGACTACATATCTACCTCTAATAGACAACAGAACTGTGGCTAAAGGATTGTTTTTACTCAAACAAAACACAAATGGTTATCTGTCCTAACAAATTAAATATAAGGATTTTATTAAGAAAAAGGATTGCAACGTAGACAACTTAAGATAATACAACATGATGAAAATATAAAAGGAATTATTGCTAAAATATTATAAATACAGAACAGTTCATATATATATATGAAAATACAAACAATTTTAACAACATGCGGTAATAAAAACAAATAATAAAATAAATTGGTTGGCTACATCCAAATCTAGATCTTCATATAAGCTTCTACTTGATGCAGGAAGAACATCAGATGGGTCTCTTGGGTAAATGGGATCCATAACTGTTGAATATGTAAGAATATGAATATAAGTAAACATTATAATTTGACTATGTTCACTGTTTTCCCGTAAGACATGACTACTATCAAATGATTTTAAATGAAAACATACAGTATATTTCTAATTATCATTCTAATGAAGGTTTAAAAAAATCATTTATAACGTTTTTTTCTTTTTAATGTAAAAGTATTTATTACTGACCCATTTATCTCTATGGAAAATATAAAGATACTTGAACAGGACACATGTTTTAGCCATCATGTTGCATTAGAACAACCAAACAGAGAAAGCTGCTTTTATTCTTTTGGGAGAGCTATGTGCTGTGAATGTAAGTGTTCTGTTCTGAATATTTATTGTGCTTTGCTGACTGTATGCTGGATAATTTGCAATAAATATTTAGTGTCAAGTCAAACTCATTTTTCATATCATAATGATCTAGTGAGTAACGTTAATGTGTGGCTTTCATTACAAATTATAATAGGTAAGCCTGCACATGTTTTATGTTCACCCCTTCTGAATTCAGATAATATAGAGTTTTTAAGGGGAAACCCGTGGGGATCATGGAGTAACGTTAAGTTACACTTGCATGCAGCATGTTAAGCTTACCACAACGTGCCTTACTCTACATTGTTACCCGCTGAAATGTCACGGTTCCTACACGTTAACAAATAGTTTAGATAAATAATGAAGACATGTCAAACAAAGACACAGATACTTACAAGACCAAAGTAAATGTCTTTTTGCTTCCAGTGTTTGCAGTAAACTCTCGCCCGTTGCTCGTTGAAAGGCCGAAATCGTAACGTATCCCTCGTTTAAAAATGGCGGATATGTTTATTGCGAGATCTGGCTGTCCCTGATGTATACTAACTATCAAGTCTCGCGTTGCTAGTAGTCATGTGTCAGTAGGGCTACAGCTGCTATGTAGCGGTTGAAAATAGTAATTGTATTTTGTTTTAAATTAAAGTGAAAGTTAATGTAGTGAACGTTACAGCGAAAATAAAGATAATTTAAATGTTTCAAACGTTTACTTGCATTTGATGATATGATGTCATGCACCTCAACAGCTGCATGGGTGAAAACTACATGTAACCTATTTGGTCTGAAACAGGGCTACAGCCAAGTCAAGTTGATATTATACCACTGATTGCCTCCATATCGCCGGGTGGGCTAAAGCCGACTACACGTAGCCTGTCCAAATAAGAACTAATTCGTGGCTACAGATTTAGTTCAACATGACATTTAGTGTCAATTTAATGACACTTAATATCTTGTTGATTTAATTGACATTGCAAAAATAATGGGATATCAACCATCTCACGTGCTGCCAGGGCAAAACCCCACTGTTAATCATTTTTGACTAAAAGTGGGCTACAAATAGCCGGTCTGTCTACGAGCTAAATCGTGTCTACGCACAGGCTGCACGTAACGTTAAATCATGTGAAATAAATGAAACAAAAAACTTTGAAATCACTGTAGACCTTGCTTAAATGATGGAATATCATACACATTGCAAGTTATTTTGGCAAAAACGTCATGTACCCACATGTAAAGTTATTGCGGCTAGAAGTGGGTTACTCATAGCCGGACTAAATCAGATCTATAGTAAACCTAGATGGGGAAATGACGGCTATTGCTTGCTGGGATGTAGCCTTCTATGGAGGACCGATCCTGACACATTCAGAAATAAATACAGAAATAAATAAATGCTCAATAAATAAATAAGCATCCGATTAAATACACAAAAAAATAAAGTAAATAAATAAATGTAGGTAGTAATTAAATTATACAAGGAGACATAAATGTATATATTTTAATTAGCACCTTTACTTATTCACCTTTATAATAATTACCTTATTTATTTATTCTCCGTTATAATCTTCAACTTTATTTATTAATTACTTATATTTAAATGTATTTATTTATGTGTGTTTTAATATTTTTGTCTGTTTTATTCTTCCTTTGTATTTTTCTACCTTATTTATTTTCACCCATGGTATTTATTTCTGCCTGTCCTTTTTACATTTCTGTATGCATTTCTGCCTCATTATGCAAATGAGGAGGGGCTGTGTCTCAAGGGGTGAACTTCTCTCCTATTGGTGGACCAGTCAGACAGGAGAGCTCCAGGCCTTCTCTGCCTGCACACATCAACGAGCTGCTCCTCACACAGTCAGATGGCTTCCTTCAGTGCGCTGATGTGTTTAGCAGCTCTGTTTGAAGACACTACCAGCCATGTCTTCCTTCTCTTTTCACCTGGACACTCACCTACAGAGTTTTCAATTAGCGACTTATAGGGACACAGAACTGCAGGAAAGTGAGCTGTTGTTTCTGAGAGCCACATCAATTAGCCGCAGCTAAATCTGGAGTGCACTCCTATTCGATTATTTACGGTAAATGCTCCCACAGGGAATTTATGTAGCCCTAACATCATATAGGCTAAAGCTCTTGAGCTAGTGGTGGTGACTAACAAATAAACTAATCTTAACAGTTACCATTAAGAAGAATTTTATGCTTCTGTTAAATGTGTTTGCTATTAAGCCGTGTTTTATGTGTGGTGGTGAAGTCAATTTAAAGTTAACTTTACTGCACTTAACCAGTCGAAATGATTTAATGAAGGCTAACGTTAGTTACTGTACTTCTATGTCTCACACAGAAAACACAGGAGGAGGCATGCGGAGAACATAACCATATTCTTCAGAGGAAAAGAAGAAGGAGGAGAAGGAGAGCAACAAATAACCCCCAAACAATAAAATAAATTCCTTTTATATTTCCCTGCCTTGTTGTTTATGTGTACATACAGAGGAAGAATGAGAGAACAGCAAACATTTCATCGTTACTGTGTGTTAGAGCATGGGAGAACAGTGGATACTTTTAATACAGCCCACACCCCTAATACTGTGTAACTATAACAAGTAGAGAACAGAAGAAAAAGATGTTCTTTCTTTACAACTGTCTGCATAGCTTATTCATATTGTGTAATGAATGAAAATAAATAGGCCTACTAGGCTCCTCTCTACTTTGACATTTAAGATTAGCTTGTTTGATCCACCTTCATACACATGTGACATTACTGTACAACTTGAGAAAGGTGAGTTGTTTTCTGCTCCAGCCTGCCTAAAAGAAAAGCGTTTTTGGGATTAAATGGACTTTATTAGCTGCTACAGTGCAGGATGAACTCAGAACAGACCCATTTCTCACCTTATTATTCTAAATCATGCAACGAAGAAGAAGAAATGCATAATAAATCCTGGGACAAAATCTGTCCACAAATACTGTACAGCATGTAGTCTAATGAACAAGACTTGTGTTATAGCTGACTTGGGCAGTGAAATGTTAAATTTTTTTTAATTCATGTGGTCATAGTTGTCCACAACTCAAATCAGAATTTGAGAAGAAATGTTTTATACCACCTCAAGAAGGCTTCCTATCAGAAAGGTAGGAAGGTATTTCAAATGTACAACTGCAGTACTTAAATCTAAGTAAAGTAATTTCCCTGACATTTTTGTGTTACTTTACTTTTAATAGACGCATGTAACAGGTTTTATACTTCCTGTGAGTATAATCCAATCAATCTTATTTTCATACTGTATATCCGTTGTGTAATTTGATAAATTGTGTTGTATGTGGTGCTCGCATCGTGTACTACTGAGACTTCATTGCCCTCTTCAGAGAAGACTCCGACTGCACCATGCGTCTTTCTAAAGAGAGAAACGGACAGAAAAAGTCTCTAACTCTGCCTGTCAGCTCGCTCTGCTCCGTTAAAACTGAATTTACCATACAGAATTGAATACGAGTGCACTCCAGATTTAGCTGCAGCCAGCTGACCGTGTGCTTCTCTCTATACCGCAGTTCTGTGTCCATGCATGCAGCAAACACTGTCTGTCAGAGCGTCCACATGAAAAGAGAAGGAAGACATTGCTGGTAGTATTGTCTTCAAACAGAGCTGCTAAACACCTCAGCGCACTGAATGAAGCCATCTGACTGTGTGAGGAGCAGCTCGTTGATGTCTGCAGGCAGAGAAGGCCTAGTGCTCTCCTGTCTGACTGGTCCACCAATAGGAGAGAAGTTCACCCCTTGAGACACAGCCCCTCCTCATTTGCATAATGAGGCAGAAATGCATACAGAAATGTAAAAAGGACAGGCAGAAATAAATACCATGGGTGAAAATAGGGTAAAAAATGCAACGCAAGAATAAAACAGACAAAAATATTAAAACACACACATAAATGAATACATTTAAAAAAGAAGTAATTAATAAATTAAGTTGAAGATTATAACGGACAATAAATAAATAAGGTAATTAAAATAGATATATACATTTATGTCTCCTTGTATAATTTAATTACTACCTACATTTATTTATTTACTTAATTTTTTTGTGTATTTAATCGGATGCTTATTTATTTATTGAGCATTTATTTATTTCTGAATGTGTCAGGATCGGTCCTCCATAGCCTTCGGTACTGCAGCTTCATACTATTGCCTGTGAGGTGGATGGATTATCTCGCCAAAGGAGAAGGGCTCACTAACAAAGATTTGTATAATAATAATATTTAAGAGAAATAGCCTTTTGTGTACATAGACAAAGTCTTACATCTTTGAATTCAGCTCATGATGAATGGGGGCAAAAACAAAAGTGTTGCATTTATTATTTTGTTAAGTAGCCTATATTAAGTAGCATAAATACTCAAGTAAGATACAAGAGACACAAGTCAAATGGTGGTCAAATGCTTAGTCAAAAGTCTGGTTTATCTCCATTCTACAGAGGCAAAAATATTGAAAAACAAACCCACATTGAACATTTAGCTTAGCTATGAGCGTTACCCGCCCCGCACTGATGCTAGCTCAGAGCTAATGTGAGGGAGTCCGTGTGCAGGTGGCACGCGCTGCAGAAGTTATTAGTGGTTAATTCCATCAGAACTGTTAACTCATGTGTCAGCAAGCAAGTTATTAGTTACTTAATTGCAGTATTGGGCAGTCGCGCCGCCACTAGTTTAACTACATTTCTCAGTAGTTCGGTGGTAGCGTCGCTATTTTCTAAATCAAATAGCTTTTCAGTAACGAAGCTCTTTTATTGACCGAGTAGCGTGGTAGCTTCCACACACGCTACATTTTCCCAAGCATTTCTGAAGGATCCGTACGTGACGCCATCGCCACACACTGGACGGCAGAATCGCTTCCGCTTGACGGTGACATCACCTACCGATCCTTGGGCTGATGTCTGCGACTTTGCTGCAGGGGAATGAAGACACGCACGATTGAGTTCACTTTCTATTGTCATAGTTATTGTCCCACCTCTTGTGCGAAGGATCAGGGTCCAGCCTGGACAGCTCTTACTCTAGTGAGGAGGAAACTTTGATATGTAGTGGCAGAAACTTGATGAGATCTCTCTATCTCTTTCTCTTTCTCGCCCATTGCCATGAATGATTAGGTTGCAATGTTGCCAGAGCACAAATTCACATATAAACAAAAACATAAATATATAATTAATAATAATGTGATAATTAAGTTACTTTATACAAACAACAGTGGTTCTCTGTTTATTGCATGAGGAAATACATTTAACTGCAATGATATGGCACTAAGTAGGAGAGTTTCTGTGTGTCTGATTTAGCTCTCTCTCTCTCGCGCACACACACACACACACACACACACACACACACACACACACACTGTTTGGAGCAGGTGTTTAGTATTTCTTCTATTGCTACTGTGGAATGAAGTTAGTTCAATATAAACTAGTCCTATAGCTTACTGTGTGTGTGAGTGCATTTATATATATACCTAACTATAAAATATTAAAAAATTTAAAGATTTTTTTTTTTTTAGATGCTTGCTACATTTCACTGGGGGGTAGCTTCTGTGTAGTGAAGCTTCATTTAATGGAGAGTAGCTAGTAGCTTAGCTCACTACATTTTCCAAGTAGCTTGCCCAACACTGCTTAATTGAACTAAAGTTACACCTTTCAGAGACTATTGAGCTTCATTTGTATCTCACTTCTCTTGCCAAATGCTGAATCTAAGCATTACTTTGATTTAGCACTACCTTTAGCTTGCTAACATTGGGTCACATATTTTGTTGCTTTCTAATGCATTAACTTATAACGTCTACTAATGAAATAAAATCTGGCAGGTATCCAATGACTGTGAATAATTATGGGTATTAATATAATGTTAAATGTCAAAACATTTTGTGTTTTTGGTTCTGGAACACCTGCTTCACAGGTCATGATGGTTGTGTCTTGCTTGCTAAATCAGTTTTATTCTCAGAAAAAAAACAAGTCAACATGAACCAATTTTGACCATGAATGTGTGTCTCTTTTTACACATTTCTCATGTATTTAGCTACTCTTCTATGCCCTTAATCTGTAATGGGCACAGACTATGCAGATGACATCAATTAACTTTCACCTTTTTACCTTTCACCTTTCCTTGCTAGCAGGTAACTGCCAAAACATTGTCATTGTTTCATATTATCAACATAATGTGTATTTGAATGTGTGCACAACTTGACTGGTACTTGTGTATTTTAATGCACAGAGAGTGGAAAGAACTGGGAGGATCAACAGGGGTCCACTCCACCATGGCTCATTTTTTCCCAGGGCCCCTAGTCTGACCATATTCACCTCCTAACTTCTCCAAAGTTATTTCCTACCGTTGTGACAAGTAGAGGAGAGCAAACAAGCAGGAAAAAATACAGTATTAACATAAATATAATGATAAATAGTAGTAAAGAAATGGATTTTATAAATTTAACTTTGTATGTGAGAAAAAGTCAATACATAAAAGTAAAAGTAACTCAACAGAATCCGTGTAACTGTGTGTACTAGGCTTACTGGCCTACTAAAATGATATGCGGCAGTCAACATGTTATGTCCACACTACAGGATATGGTCTCTAAATCCATCAGATCACTGCTTGTTATTCAATAGTTGCTGTTAAAAGACCCAGAATAATCAACCAGATGGTAAGACAAAAATGAACAAAAAATGTAGTTGTCAGAGTTAATATTAGTCTTTTTTTTTTAACAGTCTATGGTACCAAACTCAAATTGAACTAGCAAAATGAATGATATAGCCTATATAGGTAGGACATGCTTCTTTAATGAAAACAAAACAGCATGACGAACATTACGTTAACGTAATTTACATGCCAAAAATAACATGGATCCACCGCTTAAACCCCACGTGCTCTCTGTCTTTATCATGTTGAATGGTCTACATGCATTCATATTTCCAACAGCACGCAAAGGCAGCATCAGATCCAGTTATTCGAGTCGCGCATTTCCGCATTTTACAGCAAAGACCTCCGATTGTATTGAAAGAAAAGGCAAACACATACTGCCACACCTCTTCCACTACATTTAGAAACTTTCACTCGACGGGTTGTGCAATCGGCCTTGTATTTGCATCTTAATAACCCCGAGTGTGTTGTTACTGACGGTGTCAACTCTGACCCAGTTTGAATTTTTTCTTTTACGTCAAGGCCATGAGATGGCGCTACAGAATAGCATTTTACACATAAAACGATTGCTGTACTTCTCTAAACACTGGGTGTATCATAAGAAAGAACGATTCAACTCGTGATTATGAACATTTAGAAGACTTTCTTTATCCTATTTTATAATACAGCCGGTTTGTACTACTTTAAATCCAGTATTACAGAGATATCCAAGTGATCGTTTTGATCAGTAGTTTGTTTTTGTTCGTACACATAGTTGAATCAGTCAGACAGATAATATTAATTCAACGAATCATGCTGTTGAAATAATGTAAGCAGCTCTAACAAAAGAACAGCAAATGCTGTTTTTTTGAGGAGGAATGTGTTGAAAAATATAGGCTATACCACGAGCAATTTTCTCATCTCTATGATTTAAAACGAGATGGAAACTAATTTAATAAATATAAGAATGAAATGATAACAGCTGCATTTTGACTCAGTGAACAGGCTACATTGGCTAATAAAATCGCTATAGCCTATGAAAGTCCAAAACGAACTATTCATAGCATAGGCTAGCCTACTTGCTTGTTTTTTTCCTTTAATAGATGAGGCATAAAACATTTAATTGGAGCGATATTTTATTAAATAGCACTGTGCTTGAAACAAAGCAGAGCAATGGCTGATATGGTTTTATCAGTGCGATAACGTAGGCTACTGTACCAAAACTTGGAGACCACGGTTGTTGAATGACCTGTTATAACATTTTTTACATTGAGCTTTGAAAGGCTGCAGGCTACACGCCAACATGCTATCATAGCATACGCGCACGCAGCAGCTCGCAAACTTCACATTCAAGCACAGAGCTACAAACACAGCCGTCTTGATCCAGATCTTATCCTCCCACACAAACACGGACACAGTCTTCATTGGTGCTCCTGGCTCCTGCAGAGCAGTGGCGCTATCGGGTGTCAATCAGAGAGAGAGAGAGAGAGAGAGAGAGAGAGAGAGAGAGAGAGAGAGAGTGGGAGGGAGAGAAGCTTGGGATGCTGATCAGTGATCCTCGCTGAGAGGATGCTATCGATCAGGCTTGCAGATGTTTTCCCCACTACTTTGCTAAACATGCTGACTTTTTCTGCTCCTCATTGGGTAATTGGATAAGGTAGGTGTTACCAAATCGCTGAAGTTTAATCGTTTTGTCCAATGTCTTGATTCTTCCTGTTCAGATGGATGCCTGGTTGCACTGGGGAAACGTTTGTCTTGGTGTTCGTACATTTTTCAGTGATTTTGGTTATTTTTCTTTTCATGTGCGCAGGTAATATAAGCAGCGGCTGCTGCACACTGCATGGGAAAGCCGAGTCATCAATGCAGAACCCCTCAGCGCTGTTCGGGATGGTCAGCCACTGTCAGACCCCGACGTTCACAGACTTCTCCGGCTTGTCCCTCGCCGTGTACGGCGGCAAGGCGGACTTCTGCACGCGGCGAGCCGGGACCGGTGGTTTTGGATCTCAGATATGCCGGAACTCCCTTGACGCCTCGACTCACATGAACTGCGCCAGCCCGAAGAGACTCAGCGCGTCCGAGGAAAAAGCGCATCTGTCAGCCAAAGCCCCGCGCTCGTGCCTCTCTCTCCCACCCGTGCAAGGTAGGTCGAAACGTGAGCACGAGCCCCGCTGTCTTCAATTGAGGCGATTGGATGTTACAAAGTCGATTGTGTGTGATTTCTGAACATGATGGATGGAGTAACATCTAATGTGATTATTGGTCTCATTAAAACAAACGGATAACGGGATAACAATAACACATTCAGTCAAACAGCAGCTGTCAGTCAGACAATTTGACCAATTAGCAATTCAGGGTTATTTGGGATTGATTAAATCTGTCAAGTAAAATAATGCTTCTTCCATATGGCCCTGTTTGCAGTTGTGGATTATGTCTGCTAATTAAACCCAGAGCTCTCTTGGATCTTTGGTCAATTCATAAATAACCCTAGAATCAAAGTCTCTGTTGCATGAAGGCCATGCAAAGTGATGTACAGTATGCGGAATAACTGCCGTGCACATTTCCTGTGGATGTTAACAAGGCATGGCGTTTAGTTCATGGGAGGATTAGTGTGATGTTGGCCGACTTAGTTAAATATGGAAAACTTGGCAACTTGAAGTTTTGACAGTTTAAAATAACATTTTAAAGAACAATTAATAATAATTAATTTATATAGTTTTTCTGCTTTTTATCCCAAGTTTAGAAGAATATTCATTTTACAAATAATTAAGTATGCTGATATTGCTCTAAATTCACATTTAAATCTCCTGTGGTGCCTTACAAAAAAAAAGTGAATAAATTGGGCTCATCAGTGATAGGGAGAACTTTAAAAACAATTACACAGATGATATGAGCACTGTCATACAGATAGCATCCAGAGTGGAAACTGGGCCTTGAGTCTGCGTGGAAAGCCTGCTCCATCCTGTTTAGACAGAGTGTTGTTGTGAGAGGGCGGAGGTAATTACAGCCCCATCCTAAATTATGATTAGACGGAACAGACTTTTATATTAGCAATCATCCTTGCAGCAAGAAGAGGATCAACGGATTTGATTATTGTTTCTTCTTGCTAAACACAAACCATATGTCTGCCGAATGTGTCTCAGCATTTATGAGTTCTCTTGGAGCGCAGTTGTGCCCTCAGCCCTCCATCCCCAGCATCCCAGCAGCAGAATGAATCGTCTCATTGTCTCTGCGACGCTTTTGAACTCGCTTCCCGTAAATTGTGGGAATGCAAGATGTGGATTATGTTGTTCAGATTAACATTGAAGGAGACACATACATATCTGTTTGTTTGGTTTCTGACACTGCAAGGCAGTCCAGTGATATTTTAATAATTTCAATGTCTTGTGGGTTTATGAATTGAAAATAGTTTTCAGCTTCCTTTTGGAGTGCAAAAAAAACATAATCTCTGCATTCATGATTTGGCAGTAATTCATGTTTACAATATATTTTACTGTAATATTTCAGTAATAAAACATCTTATTCAGGTGAACTTGTACTTAGAATGTTGTTATATCTTCACTCTAAAAGCATATGCACTGTATTCCAGGCATTTTTGTGTTTTCATGGTCTCTTATGTTGAGCACAGAGTATAAAAGTGATCTCAGTACTCATCAGTCTTTTGTATCATGCCTCATTTCAGACTGATCGTATTACAGACTCCCATTTGGGGACAGAGCTGGAGTTTAAGCTGCATTCTCAACCATTACTTTAGATTTATACTGAAGGAATCACTGAACAAACGCAGATGTAATATTTATCCTGATGGAAGGGAGACAGTAGAGGAAGAACTTACCTCAGACGGGAGATTTCTGACCTTTAACGTGTACCCTGTGATTGCAAAATGTGAACGCTTACTCATTGAAAGATGTGATAAAATATAGTGCACTAGGGATGTTTCATCTAATCCTCCGTGTAGGATTTCTTTAGGAGGGAAACTGTAGTGTACCAGGATGTACTCTGAGACTCTGCAGATTTCCTAAATACTTATGAAAATGCAAATCTACACCTTCTATTTCTATTTTATTATGTCAGAGTGTTAGCATCCTTGTGTGTTTACGAGTGTATACACGAATAAGTGAGGGAGAGAGAAAAAATATTAACATTGAGTGAGAGAACTATTGAAGGAGTGAGTTACAGAGCTGAGGTGCCATTGTGTCAGTAGACCCTCAGTACAGACTTGGATTACATTTTTATGGGCCAGGTAGCCTGAATGAAAACAGAACTCAACATTTGGTCAAAACCCTTCTGTGCAACCTCACTGCTGCTGTGCCATTGCATTTTAAGAAATGTTCCCACCATAAATCCAGGGAATATTATTCTTTATTTTTCTTTACATCAAGTTGATTGAAGCACAAATCACAGCGACCCATATCACACCCGGTGCGTCGGTTTGGAAACCATGTGTATTGCTCTTCGCGAGTGGAACAGCGGCTGATCGTCCTTACACTGCGGTTCCACTGTGCTATGAATATTGGTGCCCACCAGCAAAGAAAATATTTAGCTTGCAAAGGAAAACACTTGACCCCTCTTGAAAAAGAATATCAGGTTTGAATGAAGTGTGTACTCTAGCATCATTCGATACCTTCCTAAAGTTTCTCCTGGCCCAGGACGAAGCTGCAGAGTCTGCGAGCCTATTTGGGGAAAATGTTTGAGTTAGAGGAGTGTGCTAGAGTCTCATACTCCTTCTCTTAGATAAATGCAGAGGTCTGTCTGTTGATTCAGCCTGTGAAGAGATAAGTAATGGGCTTTTGGATTTAATAATTGTCAGGAACCTTTGCATTTCTGTGGCTATTGCTTGTTGTCTTTTACCAACACACATCACCGTGACATATTTTCTAGAAACCGGTAACGCATTTATACATGCAGCATGCACACCTGCAAGCAAGCACACAAACCCACCAGCATCAATTGCTAATACATACAGACACTGTGACAGCATATGCTGAACACATACACTATGCACATACGCCACGCATTGACACACTCACACACAGTACACAGGTATATAAACACACACTTTTTTATGAGTGGCATTGGCACATATGTAGAATTTCCTCAAAATGACTTAGTTTCCTGTGTTTTCCCCAGCAGCATTTGTAGACGTCAGGCTGCAGGGCGATAATCTGACTGTTATGAGAAACAACTAGCCATTACAGCCTCTCTTTGAGCCTCTCCTGAGGCACTTAATGACAGCTTCCCAGTAGCTTGTGAATAGTTTTGGTTGTGTGTGCACAGAGAATCACATTAAGTGCTTTTGCTGAAGTTACTTATTCTAATCAAAGTATGTGATTTATTTATTATTATTCTCTATAGAAAGAGGAGTGAGCAGATGGCCTTCATTTTATTTGACAGTAGAAATGCTGCATCGGATGGATTTCATCTTTAAAAGCCCCAAAATATTTTCTCATCTTATAAATTACGTTATAGAAGAGTCACTGAGAATGCAAATGGAACTGGTGTTCACATTTAAAGTGTGTTCAGTGCGTAGTTGTCTAAGGCTTTCATCTGAGTAAATACTCATATTTGTGTCACATAAAATGTTTATACAGCTATAATTCTAGAAAAATCTTTGCTTCGGCTGTTTAAAGGCGTTCTGAATTTCTTAAATTACCATGGACTGCTTGATTGGCTTGGTTTGGCTTTGATTTATACACAGATCATATTATTTGTTCATCTTGGATCTCAGTTATTTGTGTTGGTTTTGACTTGTGAGCCAGTTGTAATGTGTGACACTGTTTGACCCAGTTTGCTGAATCGGGGGTGTGACAGTAGTCCATGTCAATGTTTCAAGAGTTTGAAAAGACAAAAGAGATGGTACTTAGAGCCCAGATCTTTAAAAAATGTACCCCAAATAGATGTAATGATCACCAGGGAGAAACAGGTGACGCACTGCAAATATTTAGGTGTGAATTTTACAGTTTAAATTAGGGGCAACGTGGTAAATTTGTATGATCTTAAATCTTATGCCAAATATGCAAAAGGTTA
>NW_024041530.1:0-3954 GCF_014851395.1 Micropterus salmoides | reverse complement strand
TAAGAAACCTTTAAAACCACTGCGACTAGCCTCAGAATGATCAGTAAGTCGCCCAGTATGCAAGAGGGACAGTCATGTCTCAGAGCATCCTTCATGTTCGATCCTTTCCTCTGCTACCACAGGGAGGATGAGGTGAGAAATACGACTCCAGAGTCCACCATACTTGTCAAGGTCCATCCTGTCATAAGATACAGGATGCTCATCAGAGAGGAACTTCTTCTGAAGATGGTCGTCCACCATCTCCTCCACAATACTCAAATGACTGTTGGCGGGAATCTCCTCTTCTTCTCCCAGCAGTACTGTGAACATCAGACAAGTCTTCTTGTAGGCAGCGTTCTCGTGGTCGCAGTAGCGATAAAAATCAGGGTGGAACCTGGAGGCAGCTCCTCGAAGCGGTGAATGACAGCCACGGGTTTGTCTCCTTCGAAAGCTCCCTGCAAGTTGTTGTCGATGTCCAGTTTGACCTGGTCGCTGTCCTGGCGGGCTTTGCTGGCTCCATCGATTTGGAGGACGGAGGCGCTGAGGGCAGAAGAGAAGGCGGAGGCCAGGCCCTGAGCCAGGCACTGCAGTGTCTTCTCGCTCTGAGGCCCGCAGTCAGGATCAGACTGACTGGCTCTGTGGGCTGCGCTGCCGGAGATGCTTCAGCAGGTGGATCTTGCTCCTATTCCAGAGCTCAGCGCGCTGGTTAGGGAACTGAGCCTTCACCTTTTCCATCTGCTCGAGGAAGATGTCTATTTTCCGCGTATCGTTTTTCTGAGGTGGAGATTCAGGTTGGCGAAGATGCTGCACCAGGATGGCAAGAACTAACACTATACATATACCCAGGTATGTTATATTTCCTGTGTAGAGAAGGAACATACATCATCTCAACCAGTATTTTATAAGTAATTCATGTTAGTTATAACTGTATCGCAACAACATAGATGACTTTTTGAGATGGTAAGGTCTTGGCTGCCCTTCGATTTTAAAGTTCAACTTCGTTCACTTGCTTGGCTAGTAAATCACTGTGACAAGAGAAGATCAAACATAAAGCAAAGGTAAGATTACCTCCAAGAATTCCAGTATTCGCCGGAACTATAGGTTCAGCAGCGTTCTGCTCAGTAGTTGGGCCAATGTTTTCAACATCAGTTGTCTGTTTGTCGCTCTCTTCCGTAACTGAGATTTGCTGTAGCACTGCTGTCTGTGGGGAGGCTATGTCCTCCTGCACATCCTTTTCTTCCTCGGGAGTTACCAGGACTCCTTCATCATCTGACCAATGGGAGAAAAAAAAAAAACTTTACCACAAACGATGGCAAATCACTTGTGCTTCTACATGTTTATGCTCCCTCACTGGTTTCCTACCAGTGAAGTAACTATTGTGTAACTAAAAACGTCCAGAAGCTCGGCAACCCACAGCAGAAAGCTAAAGGAAAAAGAAATTATCACTGAAATTTAAAAAAAGTGAGACTCACCCTCAGAGACTATGTTGTTGGTGCCTGGTGTTTCATCATCAGTTCCAGCTATGTGTCCATCTACTTGGTCATCCTTTCTGTCACCCAGGGTCGGTGAAGTGGTTGTTTCTGGTGTTTTATTCTCCCCCGTGTGGTGCTCTCCTGATAAAATTAGAACAGTTTAACCACAACAGCTCAAGCATCAGTGTCTCTGCAGATACACTTTAAGGTGGAAATAAAAAAGGTCCGGTGCAGTGAGAGTTGTCTTATCTACTATAGGTGCTTCTCAATTCCCTTATTTGACGTTTCCTCGCTCCTCACTCGAACCGGAAGTTGTTCCACTCCACCATCTTGCAGAGATTGCTCTAATTTGTGCTCTGAGGAGCAAGGATCGAGGACCAATCACTGAGGAGCCATGACCGAGGATACACAAGTGCATCCTTCGCAGAAGTCTTTGACTGATCAACACGTCCCTTTATTCGGTAGTTGTTTTGATTGTAGCTGTATTGATTGGATGCTGCAGCTGATCAGACATACCTGCTACATCACAACATCACCGAAGTATCATACCCAGTGAAGACAGACAACAGATTAAACGTGTATCACTGCTATCAAGTTTTACATTTGATTTTATGATTTACTGTCAAGTTATAATCTGTTCACTGTAGGAGTGAACAACAAAAGCCCCACACACAACTTTCTTCATTCATTAAAACAGATTTCACTTTCCGGTTATAACTTTTATTATGGAGACAATTAACGTCGGTCAGAGTCAGAGTGTGTGTCAGGAAACACTTTTTACATCATATATTATCATTTTCATTCAGTCACATGTGAGGCTGATCATTCCTGAGTGTTTAGTCCAAATAGACTACAATAAAACGTAGTAAACGATTTAACAAGTCACTAAACTGCACTAAAGAAAAGAAAGCATGCACATACAGCCGATCTCACCAACTGCATCTGATGAAAGCAGCCGGCGGCTCAGTGAGAAAAATCTGCTGATGAAATATATGAATGCGCATTTCTGTCACCCAGGGTCAGTAAAATGGTTGCTTGAGGTGCTTTATTCTCCCCCGTGTGGTGCTCTCCTGATAAAATTAGAACAGATTAACCACAAGAGCTCAAGCATCAGTGTCTCTACAGTTACATTTTAAGGTGGAAATTAAAAATAAATAAAAAAAAAGGTCCAGTACAGTGAAAGTTGCCCTTTCAATCTCACCGTATTAAAAAGGTGCAATGTGTAAGAATTTTACATTTTAAAAAATCTACTAACATTATCAAAAGAATGTGAAGTGGCCCCAGTTCATCCTGTGTTGTACAGTAATACCTCACGAGGCGATAAGGAGTCATGAGAAGACAAAGGTTAGCTCTTGATCCTGCATTAACTGTTCTCCCTAACTTCTCGACCTCTCGTTCCTCCGCTACCTCTACAATGTCTCCTGGCGCCACTTCCTTGTCTCTGGCTGGGCAGACTGGGTGTGAATTCATCATCGTCAGTCTAACAATAACCAAAGAAAACTGTTTCTAGTTACATAGTTTGCTAACTAACTGATGATGTACTATACTGGGCGTACATATAAACATTACTGTAAGTAACAAAGCAGCAAGTAGCAATACACTGCTGCATCATAAAAGTAATGTGGGCTGGCTGTAATAGGATCTGTGATAGGATCTAGAAGTAGAATATCTTGATGACTGCATAGCGCAGGCTCACTGTAAACATGCAGGGGCTGGGGTTGTGTTTGGGGGGAAGGGGAGAGGAGGATAAGGAGGTGAAATGCTGCCCCCTACTTGTTTGGAGCCAGCAATTACACATTTTACCTTTAAAGGATAGGTACAATTTTTTTTAATTAAAATATTCACATGCCCACATCTACATTGAAAGAATTGTCATCGATGTTATTTACTTAAATCACACTTGCTATAGGTCTTTAGCCAGCTGATTGTCCAAGCTCTTGTGTGTGAATACAATGAATAACTACAACCGCAAGCAGTTGTGATAGGGGTCCAAGCCACCCTGTGCCAGCCGCGACCCCTGCCCTGCGGAGGACCCTCGAGCCCACCCCAGTGCCCCGAACATAACGAGGCAGCCGAGGCCGTGATGAATAACATTCCCTGATGTAATGTCAAAATCCTATTCATTGAAATTACATTTTCTTGCATCGTTGACATTGCAGTAAAAGCGCCACCTTTTGGCCAAATCGCATGAAATGCTGCACACGGCGTCGGGGGCACGTGGTGAATAAATGACCAAAATGGAGTTTCATATTAAAGGGACTTGTGATCATGGAAATATAGAATGAGTGCATGTCTGTGGGAGTGTAATTTTATATGTATCAACAGCAGCATCTACTGGCCGAATAAAACCAAATTTCATACAGCCCCTCAGGAACACATGCAACATAAGGAGTTTTTAGCATTTGGCGTAAACAAATGCCCCACATTTGGTATCAATCGGACTTGTGTTTATGGAGATATAAAACGTCTTTGATGTACAATAACAGCACCACCTATGGGCATA
>NW_024041529.1:0-11424 GCF_014851395.1 Micropterus salmoides | reverse complement strand
AGCGTCTTTGAGAAAATGAGGTGAAGCGTGAGGGGCCGGGGTCTAGGCGAGGCTCTCAACGTGGAGAGCGAGCCCTACGCAGGATGAGGTTTCACTGGCCAATCGGCTCCTTCTGCTGCTGTAGGAACTTGTGGGATATGGAAGTGGCCCAGCAGAGTGATACAAGCAGCAGAGAGAGACGCGGAAAGTTTTGCATTGTATGTTCAATTGTTGACTGCAGCTTTAAGTGTCAAGCAAACAATGATCCACAGTGTGTTTCACCCTGTCCTGTCCTGAATTACAAAAATATTGTGGACTAGTTCTGAAATTTTGATATGCCGGAGAATGAATCTTGAACTTAGTCCATTGACTCTTGTCTCTGATCTTTCCATTAGACATTTTTGCTAATGCACACAAAGAAAATTTGTCAGTGTTTTAATGCTCCGAGGAAAAACACACAACTCTGTGAATTGCCAGTGAGACTCCCACATTGTTTGGCTGGCATGAATACTAATGGCGCATATTCGGTTTCTAGAATGCCTTGTGCATTCAGTGACAAGTTATTTACTATTGTGTTGTGATGATTGAATCTCTGAATTAAATATTTAGATGCACCTGTACCAACAAATTTTGTGTTCTGTCTAACAGTTGCCCTATGTTTACCCTATGTTAGCCACTGTGTGTTTTTCTATATCATTTCATATAGCAACTGTAGATTGAAACTATCGGCTTATCTCGCTCTGAAAAGAGCCATGTGGCCTTGATAACCCACCATATCCCAGTCACGCTACTGCTGGACCTCTGACCCCAACCTCCTCCTCACCATCTCTCACCATCATACTGTGATTAGAGTGATCATCCCAGTCTCAGCCTCTGAATCTGCACCAGAAATCAGACGAACATCAACATGTAGATCCCAACATATCATAAAAAAAAGAAAGTAAACATTACAATTATTGGACTTTTTAAAGAAACTTCTGAGTTTAGGCAACTAAAACACTTGGTTAAGGTTAGAGACAGATCATGATTACAGTTAACAAAACTTTACTACTCTACTTACTCTCCTCTTTTACACCTTTTACGACATAGGGCCTCAATGAACTCCTTCTATTGTTCCCTATCCTTGTGTTGAGTGTCCCCTCAAAAAAGGTTCATCTTGGCCACCTCCTCCAGAGTTCTGTTTCAAGTAATTTTCAGTCTTCCAGGTTTTCCTTTGCCTTTGAGGAGTCCATCTCATCGCAACCTTTGGGATGTCTCCAAAGAAAGAACATGGCCCAGCTATTGCAGTCACCTCTGCCTTATATCTGGGATCGTGTTCTTGCTTTTGCTTTTCTGTATAATTACTAGGTTGAGATCTTGTTGATACAGAATATGCCACATAACCTTCTCAGGCATCCATTGTGGAATGCCTCATTCTTTTATATATCAGCTTTGGTCTCTCGCTGCCATTCAATGTAGAACAGGAAGGACATAACGTAACTCGTATATAGATGGACCTTTGTTTGTAGATATTGTTTGGGATTCCAGATGTTGAAGAGTTGGGAAAATGCACCCAGGGCTTTGCTGATAAAATTCCCTAAATAGTTCTTACCCAGAATAATGCACATGTATATATCTGCAACGTTGTTCTTCCATTCCATATTTATATATATTTCTACATTTATTTATGTCGACTGTATGTTTGTCTACGTGTAGCACCTTATCACCACAGCAAATTCCTCGTATGTGTAAAACACTACTTGGCAATAAAGCTCCTTCTGATTCTGATTCTGATTCTGATTAATAAATCCAAGTGGCACACCTATTATTATAACTGGTGCTGGAGGTTTTGGATTATTTGATATCACTTGACTTTGCACGTGTTGATTTTGAGACCTGTTAGCTCAGCAAATATACAGTTAAAAAAAGTCAATGTTGGGACACGAATCATCCAAAATGGACATAATTCCTAGGATACTGGTCTGGTCAACCACTACCATTAAAGGCAGCTAAAGTCTTTTTTTTTTTCAAATGCTGTATATATAGTGACTTTATCTTGACTATGCATCAGGCAGATTACTTGGCAAAATTGCTTGACATTTAAAGACAACTAGGTATTAATAAATGTCTAGCAAGGAAAATTAGAGTACAAGGATAAAGTTAAATAGATGGATAGACCATTTAAATTACAAAAGATGAGTGGAGATAGACTGTGGAAAACAAGGACTGAAAATAGCATTCCCTTGTGATCTTCTTTCATTTTAGTCTCAAGATGACCCACAGGAATCACATTATTTTTCTTCAGTTGGTACATCACATACAGTTGTTAAGGTTTGTGTTTTTTAGATGACACCAGGTTTCTCTAAATCTCCAGTATTACAGCCACTGCAGCCAGTATTGGTGCAGCAGGGATACCTCAAGCCGGACTGGTCACCATGGTGATAGTGCTCACATCCGTCGGGTTGCCAACCGATGACATCACTCTTATCATTGCAGTGGACTGGGCCTTGTAAGTAGCATGTGTGTTTACCTCCAAGACTTTTGTCTAACACATCCAAACTTATCCTACTGGGGCAAAAACACCGGAGCCCCATCTTCTTCAACTCTTCTTCATTTGGCCAAATATTTCAGATTTTAGTTCAACTCATTCATCTTCTCTCCCAAATGCTTTTCTCTACAGAGACAGATTCCGCACCATGGTGAATGTAATGGGGGATGCTTTGGCCACAGGCATCATGGCACACATCTGTAGGAAAGACTTCATGAAAGAGGGAGATGGGGTGAGTTTTATTTGTGGCTTCTTTTTCACAACTCTGACAAAATTACACGTCAACATTTTGTCATTATGGCGGAAAGGACACACATTTCTGCTGTCAGTAACTATCCAGCTCCTTTCAACAAGGTGAATCCTTTTTCCATGTCCTCTCTGACAATTTTTCTTGCTTCCCTTCGTGTGACCCTGTCGCTGCACAGGTGCCTTTGATCTGTGAGGCCAAACCCCCAATGAACAATCCACCTCTGACGAACTGTCACAACAACGGCAACTACCAGCCTCCTTCTGCAGGGGTGAAACACGAGCCTATTCCTTCCGACGTGGCCCGACTGATGCAGCTGGAGGAGGGCGTCCGGCCGGCTTCAGAGAGGAAGAAGCCTCAGATTCCGCCAAGGCAGCTCAAGAAAAGCAAAGAACAATGCGCCGTCGACATGAATGGTCTTGAGACCAACGTATAGCCTCCTCCTGGAGTTTGATGGGTTGTCTGTGTAGATGTGCTGATCAGAACCTCGGAGCAAAGGACACCTGTAGAGGTGGGAGGACAGCACGGCTCCTCTTCATCTATCAACTTATTAAGGGGTCAAAACCCATTGGTGACCAGATGTCCTAATAACTAAGAGGTAACCCTCTTAGTGGGGAAGCTGTTGGTTTATTGTCATTATAGCAGTGAAATACTTTCTGTAAGACAAGACAAGATGAAACTCATCCTTGGTGTGGACCTTCAGGGTGAGCTCGCACCTAATCTCCCAGACTCTGACCACAGGTGTGAGTACTTGCATTGATTAACTGATTTCTATTTGATATCTACATTTTTTATGAGTTTTTTGCCCATGTGTAACATGATAAGATGACGTGTTTATTATATTTTGTACTGCTGCAAGCAACCAGTCGTTTGCGTCATATCAGAGACAAGTGTCTGGTTTGAGCTAAATGATCAGGAGGCAAAGAGAAATGCCCACGTTGTTTAATTTTGCCTTAACAAAGCTGGTGGTGCTGACAGTGATGTGAAGACAGGACTGAAGAGCAGAAGCTTTAACTTTCCTTGTAGTCATGGTATAACTTTATTAAGCAGACAAAATAGAGATTTATACGGTTTCAAGTATTTGAACAGCCTCAGGAGCACTTGATTACATTAAACTTTCCTGGCACTTGAACAGCCTAAAACAACCACTGGTAATTCAACATAAACCAAGTGGTCCTTGTTTGTTGGTTGACTGGAATTTGCTACTACTTGCAATATATCAAACGACCTCTGATTATTCTAAATCTACAACTCATGAACTTACAGCTTTTCTACTGTATTAGTTGATATAACTTTCCACCATTATGCACTGAAGTCATTCAGTTGAAGGTTAGGCTTGGATCTTTCCAGGTCTGTCTTAATACAATACTCATTTTACCATGTACTGTATGTGGAAAGACTTATTTGGTCAATGTACTAATTCCTCCTGTCCACACTGGCCATTAAGTGATTGACAAATATAGTGTGCTGGGGCAGGTTTGGTTATTAGCAAAATATCAAAGATATTTAGAAACATGAATAAAGTTATTAATATTACAAAAAGGGACCAATAACCAATAAAGGGGTTTGCCCACCTATAAATGCCAATATTGAAACACTATTTTACATTAATAGGGTGGACAGTGAGGTGTGAATCTGAGCACTAACAATCACAAGCAGCTGTTATTACAGTACAATAAACAAATAAAATAACCACAGGCAACTACTCCTTCAAGGTACAATAGGATTCATTTACTTCAGCACAGATCAATGATCAAAAACGTCACGTCCCTATCATCTGAATGGCGGACATGACCACATGGGTGGATCAGCGATGATCCAAAATGGCAGGCAGACCCGCAAAGCTTCTTCAGCCAAAGGGGTTAGGAACCAACATGGTGGATACACCAAAATGGCGTGGAGCATGGCTGGAGTTTAGGCTGTGGATGTGTGCAAAGCATGTGTGTGTGTGTGGATGTTAGTATAGGAAGAGAGAAAGAAAAATTTACCACCCAGTTTTGTGCCAGCAGTGAATTGGACTTGGTCACGATAAAGTACAGGTATTGACTCTGCGTGCAGTGGCAGGAACTAATCACACAATCGGTTCCTGGACTTCAGTCTTGATAAAGTGCAGTTATTGGCTTCACACACAATGTAAGGAATAACATAAGTAGCGTTTTAACACGTCAACCTGTTTTAGGTGATCCTTCATCCCTCTCTGCTCAGATACTGATGATGTCCAGGTTGCTGTGCTGCAGTGAGAGGAAACATAGCAGCACGGCTGGTGATCACTATGCTTACCTGAGGGCCAGCATTTTGGTTTCAACTTCATGAACAGATACGTGTTGCCACTGTGTTCTTTATTACAGGCTTTTGTCTTACATACCGGCTGCTTTGTTAAGAATTCTGGCCTACATGAAGGCCGCCCTGTTTCCATAAAGTGAGGAGGTCATGGATGTATTACAAGAACCAGATCCAGAACTCAAAGATAGCACCCACGACTTGAATAAAAAATTGCTTGCTGAACACAAATGCCCCCCCAAAATTGTCGCATCTGCATTTGCTTCCACACTGTACAGCCCACTGCACATGTGAAATAGTGTTTCTCCTGCTAGGCCTGTGGACTTTACATTAGGATGATGTCACGTAAATAAAAATTCTCTCTTTTTTAGGCTCTGGGAAAGTTTTACAAATCTAAAAACCTCCATGGATTAAGAATTCATAATGCAAACAGTAATAATTTGACCTTTTTTGTAGGTGGTGTTCTGTAAACAGTTATACAAAGATCTCTTTTAGAATGGTGGTCTGTGTGGAAAACGCTTTTTGGACTGCCAGATTTTTTCATTGCAGCATGAGTGGTGGTGCCATATCCAGCTCTATTAATATCTATATAAAATGCAAAATATCACATTTTGGGCTTGACAGCAGACAATCTAGTACAATCTACTTTCATCTTTTTTTCTGACACTAAAATATACTATAGGCCTACAGTAAATCACTGGATAATGTTTCCTTGCTAAGCTGCTTAAATTAGCCAACATTGAACTTTAGAAATCACTTTTGCGTGGAATGAGATCTGTGGATTTTGTCCCTTATTTGTTCATGTCTGATCAGACAGAACAATGCAAATTTTGATCTAACATTGTTTGCGTGAATTTGACAGCTCGGTATTTGAGCAGCCTCTGATTATTCACCTCACAGGTACCAACTGTATAGTAAGATTTAGCCTGCTAGCAATATATTCACGGGCCCTGAGTAGGAAGGCATTGCTTTATGGCCAGTGTGATCAAGAGGCGTGTGAGTATTTTATTAAGATAGGCTTGTTAAAAACAGAACCTATCCCTGAAACCTGAATGTTCTCATGTGCAATTTCTTTATGGTACATTTCACATTTGTCACATAAAGGCTTCAATTTACTCTAATCCAATACTAGCCTACATATATTTTGTCATTTTGTCAACCAACATTTTTCTCATGATAACAGATTGTATTCAGAGATGTATTTTTCTATATAACTGTATCTGGCTTATATATATATTATATATGTATAAGCAGTGACATGCCCTGTGTGGGAGAAGACATTCTGGTGAATTTTAGGAAACAAACAGTCTTTTCAGCCTTTTCAAATAATTATTGCTGTGTTCAATGACATGTACATGTGACAATACTATACTGCTGTATGTGAAAGTGACACTGTATTCATAGCAATATAGTGAGTGTAATAGGATGAGTATTTTCAATGTCATATAAAAATATTTGCCATTTAAAAAAACAAAACAGGAATGGACTGAAGTAGCAGCAGCAGCATGGATTGAAGCTTCAGATATGTCGAAATTGCTTTTATGTTTTGGAATAGTTAATTCACAAGCACATGGCAAAAGAATAATATAAAAAAGATGATCAAGTCATCCACATTGTAGGTAGATTACTGCTTTCCAAGGGTGTTGATGTCATTGCAGTACCTCAGTGGGCACTGGCACTTTTCTGGAACATTCCCAACAAAATCGCGGGCAGTATCATCCAACACAAATACTTAACTCATGATCAAATTTTGTGTTCCGCAGTACAACAGAACAAGCAAACTGAAAAATAAATTGAGGCTTGTGATGAGTATTTGCAATTTTTTACATTTTGACAGTACAGAGATAAATCAATTACTTGGAAATATAAGAG
This sequence comes from Micropterus salmoides, assembly GCF_014851395.1. Taxonomy (NCBI): domain Eukaryota; kingdom Metazoa; phylum Chordata; class Actinopteri; order Centrarchiformes; family Centrarchidae; genus Micropterus; species Micropterus salmoides. The sequence continues at coordinate 4,519 of NW_024041529.1, read as the reverse complement.
AATCAACAATGAAATTATTGAGAGTACTTGTTGCAGTGTTTCCTTCAACAGCTTGAGATTTCTTAGGCTTTGTTGGTTCCAATGAGAACTTGGTGTTAAAAACACAAATTGTTTCACAGTATTTCTAGTATCACTTTTTCAAGCTGGGGACACAAGGCAGCCATTAACAAAATGACATAAAGCAGTGTGAACAACATCTGTCCTTTTTTTGTATTGATTCTGAAATATTTACATGGGGAAATTCACATTGACTTTTGTGAATACATTTTTTTTAGAAAAAAAGCACAAAATCACAATTAAATCTTGCATGTCAACAGTCAAAAACAAATATTAAAGCTCAGATATAAAGATATGCAATACTAACCAGCCCAAAAAATGGAAATTAAAGCAACTTCATCCGGTATCCTGCACCAGAAATATGTACAGTATCTCACAAAAGTGAGTACACCCCAAACATTTTTGTAAATATTTGATTATATCTTTTCATGTGAAAACACTGAAGAAATGACACTTTGCTACAATTTAAAGTAGTGAGTGTACAGCAGTAAATTTGCTGTCCCCACTAATGGCTGTGTGATGCGTTATTTTGAGGGGACAGCAAATTTACACTGAATACATGAAAAGATATAATCAAATAGTTACAAAAATGTGAGGGGTGTAGTCACTTTGTGAGAAACTGTCACTCTGTCATTCAGCACAATACATAATGGACCTGGGAAATGACATTCACAGGTTCATTTCCTTTTAAAAGCTTGTTCTGTCCTTGACACAATGCAGTCCAATGTCAGTTTTTTGAACAGGTCTTATGTTTCCTGTTTCTCCTCCATCATCTTATCACCCTCCGTCTCCTCTCTTTTAAAGTGGGGGTCGGTGTTTCCTGTGCCGATGTCCAACACTTGCAAGTTGGACAGGTGTGCGAAAGAGCTCGTCTACAGAGTTCACAGAGAGGCGGTTAAACCTTAAAAGGAAAAAACAGAGAGAGACAAGTTTGTGAAGTGTTTTCTTTCACATGACAGTTAGCCTTTTGATGACTGGGCTTTCAGAGGTCAAAAGCAAAATCCTCATGTGCCGAGGAGATGGTTAATAGACAGAAATTAAAATATCACATCTGTCTGGTGGATGAGGCATCTGACAGCTTCTGTCCACTCAGGGAGCAGTTTAGTGGGACCCATTTGTTGAGCACATGTCACACTGAACTTGTTTTGAGTTGATCAAACACAGTCACAGGTGTTTTACTCACTTTACATTAAAGCACTTCCGAAACATAAATCAACTGCATCTACTCAGGAAAGGCTTGCATATGTTGCAACACACATGGATCCTATTTCCACTTCCCCCAGTGATGCAGGCATTCCAGTGACTCTAAATATGCTCAGGTCAAAGGCTCCCATCTGTAGGGGGATTTTCGTAAAAAAAAAATACATAAAATGTGGCAGCAGCTGTTATGAACAACATGAAGGGCACAATAGCCTGGAAAGGGGTCAAGGCCTGTCAACACGAGCCATAAAGCAGCTAGGTTGAGGTCAGACTAAAAACCAAACAGAACAAAAGCCTTGAAAATGCTTGGCCAAAATCTCTTTACTCTGCTGTCTGACTGCTTTCAGCCGCAGTGCATGTGGATATAAGCCTGCCCTATGTGAAATAAACCAAAGTGGAAAATTTGCTGAATGCACACAAGTTAGAGGAGATGGAGAGATTAGATACCACACTGCAGTATTCTGCTAAATGAAGGCCAGTCCGACTGTCAAACAAACAGGCAGTGTTGATTAGTAACAGACCAGGACACAAGGGATATTTGTATAAAAGATCATCACAAGGTTTACATTTATGAGGTAAATATCCTTCATCTAACACTAAATCTATCATTTGTAAGACTGAAAGTAAATTTTGACAGTTAAAAGTAAGGTTTAAAAGTTTAAAACTAACATTTCAACATCTGTAATATCAGGTTTGGGTTAGGGCAGTGTTACAAAACTGAATAATTAGTTTGACATTTTGGAAAAACACTTTGAATTAGAAGACTGAAACCACTCTTGTGGGTGAGATAATTATGAAGCTACCACCAGCAGCAATTTGCGGAGTCCGACACTACTTTCATACATTCAGCACTCCTTTCAAAGATTGTGAGTTTTATGCACTGTGAATAAAAGAATAGAAATCCAAACCTTTACATTGTCCCTACTCTCACTCAGAACTGACTGTAAAAAATATGGTTTTAAAAAGGGGAAGGAACACTGGTTTATGTCTACCCGATTGTAGCTGTCCCTTAGAGACTTGCAGAGGAGTATAAACAAAAGCAACAATTTCCCAACATCTATTCCTCTTTCGCACTTGCATAATCATTTCCTGAGTGGAGATCAATCCAAATGGAAAAGAAACATATGCAAGGAGCCACCCACCAGAGGTCCACAATCCCCTTCTGCATGTGTCCTGCAGCTTGTGAAAACAATCATGGAGGATGAATGGAGTGTTGACAAGGATCTAACACCCGTTGAGTTATTTGGGAAGAAAATCAAGGACTGACAATTACCACAAACATGAGCTACAATCTCCTGCTTGATAAGAAATGGGTTTTTGTGTCCCTTACCGGAGGAAGATGCCTTTGATATTTGGAGTGCCTTCAAATGCTGAAGCAGGAACACTGGAGATGCGGTTACTTTGCAGGTAGAGGTACTCCAGAGACTCAGGCAGGTCTGAGGGGATGTGTGACAGCTGGTTGCCAGACAGGTCTAGTGTCTAACATCACAAGAAGCATAATGTATAATGAACATAATGAAACATTTTCACTGATCTATGTGATGAATCATACAGAAATATGCTTTATTAGTGTATTAACTAACTAATATCCCCTTTCCAATGCAGAAACCTAACAAAACAAAATTTAAAATGCAGCCATCTACTGTTCTCCATCCGTTTTGGGTGTAGGTTCCTGGAACACAATTTTGACACTACTTAGGAAGTGAAACTTACCATACAGTGATCACAAGGGAAGCATTTTAAACATCATTAAAGGTGATGAGATTGTTCAGCACTGCAAACCCATGTACTTGCCTCGACCTGAATTGACTGGGCTGCTTATGAATCTATCTCCCGTACATACATGCCGCTATCAACACCTCCTGTACATGCAGAACTGTTACCCATATTCCGAAGAACACAGAGGAAGGATAAGGAAGCATGAATTAATTTGCTTCCACTTAATACAGACTAATCCTCTTAATGTGCCCTGGACCCTTGTGGCCTCAAAGGTGCCAAATGCCTAATACTCTACCAACAACCCTGTTTCATGTATTTAGAGGCTCAACCCAGTAAATACAGAGACAACATACTCCCTGGCACCAAAATGCACATTCCAGGTTCCAGGTCAATTATGACTGGTCGAGCAGATGTGTCATCGCATCACAACAAGGACGATGTAAGCATGTGGCTGGCAGAAATGTGAAACGAAATTTAAAAAAACAGTGCAGGGAAAAAAGTGATAAATTACACAAGCTTACGGAAAAATAAAGGATTGCAATGCACGCAATGGAGCAAACCAAACCAACGCTTTTTTTGTGCCACTGACCGGCTTGTGCCAGCATCAGCAGTTCCCAGGATTCTCTGTTTGTGTTATATCTTCTGTATGTTCACAAACACTTTAACAAAATCAGCACCACTGGTTCCACTGTTCACTTCACTCACATGACAACGACAGCCTGATCCCTTTTTCCCTTTTAATGGTATACATGCGAATGGCCCAGTTTGTGAAACATGAGAAGCACAAGGAAGAGCCTCATTTCAAAGCCTCACAAGAATCTTCAAAGCCTAGGTTACAGGTTGTTAAGTGCCTGTGGTGAACAAGGGCTTCAAAATTTTTAACTATTATGTTTCTTCCCCTCCCTCACTCACTGTGAGAGCACTAAGCTCCATCCAGGCTCCCTGGTAGACTGAATTCAGTTTCAGCATGTTGTTGCCCAGGATGAGCTTTTGTAGCTTCTCCATGCCCGTCAGTGCGCCGTCTGGTATGGAGTTCAGCTGGTTGTTCTTGATTTTGAGCACCTGCAGGCTGCGAGGAAGACCCAGGGGCATCGAGTGAAGGCTGTTCCCTGACAGATCCAGGGTTTCCAATAAACGCATCTTCCTGAAGGCCTCGCGGTGCAGCTTGGCGCTGGTCAACTTGTTGTAGCTGAGGTTGAGCTCGGTCAGGGTGTACAGCAGGACCATGTCGTTGCGGCCAATTTCGGAAATGGAGTTGTGGAGTAACATTAGGGTCTTGGCCCGCCGAGGCAAGCCCCTGGGAACCCGCTCCAGCAAGTTATTGTACATGTGGAGAGTGTGCAGCTTCTTCAAGCCCTTGTGAAAATGTAAATGTAAGATTCAAAAGGTGATGCATTGTTCTGCAATAGGTCAAAATGTCTTTGTCAAAGCGGTTGAGCATATCATCTCTTCCAGTATCTACTTCCATAAAAAATACAAAATGAAATGTCCGTGTTTTACACAGTTGATTATTCGTAAAAGACCAAAAGAATATAAAATGAAA
>NW_024041528.1:0-45510 GCF_014851395.1 Micropterus salmoides | reverse complement strand
TACGCTAGAATGCTGTTTATAGACTTCAGCTCAGCATTTAACACTGTCATCCCTTCTGTTAATCACCAAACTCACAGATCTGGGCATCAGAGCTTCTGTCTGCAGGTTTGGACTTTCTGACCACAGGTCCCAACATGTTCGGATGGATCATTTCTTAGGATCATTGAGACCCCACAGGTGAGATCTTGCATGGAGCCCCGGTCCGAGGGAGATTGACAGTCATGTTTAGCTTCTTCCATTTTCTAATGATTGCTCCAACAGTGGACCTTTTTTCACCGAGCTGCTTGGCAATTTCCCCGTAGCCCTTTCCAGCCTTGTGGAGGTGTACAATTTTGTCTCTAGTGTCTTTGGACAGCTCTTTGGTCTTGGCCATGTTAGTAGTTGGATTCTTACTGATTGTATGGGGTGGACAGGTGTCTTTATGCAGCTAACGACCTCAAACAGGTGCATCTAATTTAGGATAATAAATGGAGTGGAGGTGGACATTTTGAAGGCAGACTAACAGGTCTTTGAGAGTCAGAATTCTAGCTGATAGACAGGCGTTCAAATACTTATTGCAGCTGTATCATACAAATAAATAGTTAAAAACTCATACATTGTGATTTCTGGATTTCTTTTTTAGATTATGTCTCTCACAGTGGACATGCACCTACGATGACAATTTCAGACCCCCCATGATTTCTAAGTGGGAGAACTTGCAAAATAGCAGGTTGTTCAAATACTTATTTTCCTCACTGTACTATTCCAAATTAAAATGAAGCAGATATATTTTGATTTGTGAAGTTATGTGTTGCGCCGCATAAAATGTAATCCATACAAAAGTTGAAAGGACAATCTGATGATTCTCCATTATGCCTGGCATTAAAGTAGCTTTGAGTATGATGCATTAATAGATTTCTTTGTATTTTACAGCCTCCACTGGAAAAGTTCTCCTGCTACAAATCTGATTTGAACAGCTAATGTAAGGTAAATCTAAAACCCTATGCACCTCTCATTCTTAGTTTTAAGCTGAATTTTATGCTGATATGAAATCTAGTTCAGATGAGGTTTGATTTATTTCTGTCTGTATTTTCCAGATTCAAATTTTCCGCTTGTTTTTATTCAGAGAGGCAATATTTTGAATATCTTGGAAGCCATTTGAGGAGATTTGAAGTTGTTGCATGTGTATTCAAAAACTGCACCTTCAGCTCAAACTATATTCAACCTTCGCCTCCCGCAGAAATAGGAAACTGAACTTTGAAATTAGTCACATTTAATTGTTTACATGAGAACAAAAAGGTTTTTGTGTTTGAGTCTGTGAGAGTCAGGGAGAGAATGGAGAGAGGGTAAAAAATAGAGGTAGAGAAGACGCACCTGAGCTGAACTGAGGAAAATAAATTCACAAAATTGACATTTCACTTTGGGTCCCAACCGATAGTTTAGGAAAGGTTGAGTTAAAGTTTCAATGCATACAGTTACTTTGAAGCAGTTAAGAGTAATGCCCTCAGAGGACCAACCAATGCAGATCCAGGATATCATAGTTTTGACTGTTTTGATCTGTAATGCAATTAAGCCAATTGTAAAATCAATAAACACCATAACTTCCACACTACTGCTGTCATCATTCAGTTTAAAGTGCTCCCACACAGCTGAGGGCTTCATTTCGTGTTCCCTTGTGAACTGGAGCGTTACGTTCACTGCTGTCAGCGAAGGTCAGGCGCGCGAAAAAACCCTCAGTAATCGAATCTCATAATTGAAAATCGAATGTGTACCCAGCGGTCGAATATTCGGGTCCAGCCCAGTATTCATACTATAAAAAGAACCAATTTTTATCTAAATTTACCAAATTATGTATTTAAACAATCAATAAGTTTACTTGAATGATAAATTGTAAATTGCTTGATGAAATTTTGTATAATGCATGAAAAGCAAAAACAAATAAAATTGACAGAATCAAGTGTGTTGGATACCGAAGGCTGATCACTGTCTTTTATAACAACTCAATAAAAGAAACAAAATGCATCCTTTCAATAAGTCGTCTTTATTGTAAGTGCATTCTGGTGGTTCTTTCAATTGGAGATGGCAAATAGATATTTTCATAGTTGTAATTAAACTATATGGCTTATTACACAGTGCATGAGTGGGAATGCATTCCTAAAAGTCTCTAATTAACTCAATATCTCATAAGAAATAAATCTAAAATATCAGTGAATTAAATCATATTCCTGACATGAAAACCAGAGTGAAATTTGGGGTAATGATTACCTCTCCTTTCTCCTCTCCTCTCCCCTTCTCTTTCTTCCACTCTCCTCGTCCATCCTCCCTTCTCTCTTTCCTCTGTCCTCTCTTCTCTGTATTATTCAGTGTTTCCAATACTGAGAGACAGGAAATAAAGTTCAGGAATCACTAGAGTTGTGCATAAGGTCCATAAGGCCAGATTTACTACAGGTTGTTTGTGCGTGTACAAGCGAGTGCAAACCTCAGCTGTTATCGGTACCAAAGTCCTTTTAGGCAAGTCATGCCACTCGGCAGCCATCTTGGCAACGCTTCTGGGCAGCAATTTCATACTAACAAAACCAGGCTCCTATCTGAATGAATGGGGAGAGAGCCAGAACTGAGCTTTCACTGGTCACTGGGACATAAAAACTACATGAATAGAATCAGCAGTAAAATGATAAAAATCCCTGAAAAAGTTTGACGACTTTGCCCCAAAATAATGTTTAAAAAGAGTTTTTCCCCACCGGTTACTTCTACTAAGCATGCTCAGTGGAACCACACGATTGGCTGAAATATGATTCCCGTTTTGGCTGTTTAAAGCAGATGATTGGCTTTTTAGCGGAGGGGCGGGATAACCGCCATCTTTGCCGTTACGGGCTTTTCCCATAGAGTTGTATTGGGGATGTGATTGAACGCTTCCTCTTTCCTCCTCAGTTGGCAGTCTTCTCCTTTTTGTATGATTCAAAGACAAAATTTCTAAACTTCCTAAACTTAGTGAAATTATTTCAAATGTTTAGGATGGAAAGTTAGTAGTGTTACTAGTATGTGTGGCGTTGGAAGGAGCACGCATGGACGAGCAGCAGAGCAAACTAAGCTGAACACACGTTTGTAATGTTTTTTACAAACGTCTTGGCATGTGTGAGCTACAGGACACTCAGACAAGCAGCATGGAGACATTTTATTGATTATTGATGTATTTTTGGACGTTTGAAGCTAAGATACCGCTCACTGCAGTTGAGTGGATAAAAAAGTGTCTCAAACTCGCAGAAGAACACGGATGTTAACAAAACTTCACCAATCCTTCTATTGACAAAAGGGTGAGTAATTGATAACAAAATGAGTCTTAGGGTGAACTATACCTTGTTGTATTGTCATGCAAACTTGCTGGAAAATGTTTATTGAGAAAATTATTTCTTCACTTAAGAAAAATAAATGGGTTGTTAAATGAAACAGTTGCTTCATTTTTTTGTTCATTGTTTCAATAAAGAAAAACATCAAGAACAAATATTATGTAAAATGTTGTGTGTTACTTTAAAAATAAATGTTAGAAGGAATTTAAAATTTGTGATTGACTCGAGAAAGTTCCACTTTTTGACTTAAATTATGAAATAAAAATACCTTGTGCAGATATTCAAATTTCTGAGATGCACCTGTAGATGCACAATCCACTTTCTTTAATTTAGAGAAGTCAGTTTTGAAAAAACAAATGGTGTGTCTCCGCCTCCCTGATGGAAAATGACCACAGACCCAACAGAGATGAGGAAGCATAAAGGATTACTAACTAGATCATCTTTGTATGAACTTGTAAATGTACTTAATTACACTCCACTACTGGAAGTATTTAAATTCATGTGCAAAAATATCAGTCTGTTCAGTAGATGTTGAGATTTCTTTGAATTAAAACAAAAGAAACAGAAACACAGACTGACCTCATGATGGCGCTCTGGAGTCAACAGCCAGCAGAGAGCTCTCTCTGTCTCTCACAGTATAGCTTTGTCCCTAACTCTTAACCATCACAACTAAATGACCCAAACCTTCATTGAACTTAAACCTTATTTAATCTTCACCCTAAAACACTCTTTTAAAGGTCTGTCCCAAAGTGAGGAACAGACAAAATGTCCTCACTCCCAAGGTCTCAAACTCTAATTGGTCCTGAAAATTATAGTTATAGACAGGGCTGGACAAAAAAATCGGCCCGGGCATTTTGACTAGAGACCGGCCCACCAAGTATTATTGGCAAAGCCATAAAGCCTTTGAATGAAAACAAACGCTGTTCTGACAGCGATGTACACTGTCTTGTTGGTATATATGTATCAATCTAATAAACTTAAACCTACATCATCCTCCCTATTCTGGTATTCTAAACAGTAATTAGCGGAAAACAAAAGACTGCTTGGTCAAGTTAACCTCCTCCTGAACTATCTACAACACATGGTGGAAACCTGAAATTAAGACAGAGAAGACTAGAGGTGAGACATGATCATTAATGAATATTAAATTAATAAATGACAGATTTAGTGGTATTTTCATAAACTATTTATTTACCACATCAACAAACAGCATGGCGGCACAAAATATTTTTTTTTAACATGGCAGCCTTTAAAAAGTGAAAGGAGACAAAGAAAGAAAGGTGAAAAAGAATAACACTTAATTGACTTTTTGATGGCATTTTACACCTGGTACAGTATTTAGAAAATGTTGGAAAATACTGACATCATATACAGTACTTACTTCTTAAGAAATTATGATGGGACCCTGAAAAACAGGACACAAGTAAAAAGGACAGAGAAGGGTGAGAAAGAATGGTGAACCCTTATCACGAGGTAGTAATAATGTACATAGGTGTAATAGTCTAAAGTAGTCTTATCATCAATGTGGACCAGAATCAGAAGTCACTAAATTGTTAAGAGCCTGAGAATTGAATGTCAATAAAAAGAATACCACACCCGAATGACAGTTTGCATTAAGTGTATTAAATACACAGGGATGGTACATACATAAGAAAGCAGGTATGAAAAATAACAAACTAAAATAATAAAGTGCGCACAAAAAAAACTTTCCTTTTAACTTTGTTGAGCTCAGTTCATCCTTAGTTCCACTTGCCTTTATTGACAAGAGTTCATTTCTCACCGTTGGGGCCCTTTTAAGTTTGTGTTAGTGTTTGTCCTACCACCATGAAGATGAGGAAGATCCTGGCAATCCGTCTAAAGTCAGAGTCACAAACACGGTTGGCTCGCCACCCAGCCACCTAGACTGGGAATCCACAAAGCTCTGTAAAAACGTCTGGAACGTGTAGATTGGCATCACTCCGTGGAATGGATCTCAGCTGCACAAGGCTTCCAACTCTTTACCAAAACCTGACCTATAAACAAGGCCAAATCATTTCTCTCAATTACCATTCAGCGAATACATGGACTGCTACAGGCTACTATAAAATAAATAATATAATGCAATATCAAAATCGCTCTCTCATTGTACAACAGCTTCTTGTTTTCTTATATATAAAAAGTATGACTTTCTCAATTATCAAAAGTACATGTACATCAAAAATTACATCCTTGACATAACACTAAGTTTTATGAACCCTAAGTAACATTAACAGTGTCATAAATAAACTGCAGGCATTGCATATAAACATTGATCAAATCATTTACTTCAAATTAGAGGCATTAAGGTGTTAGCGTGCTAATTTATCCCCCTCTGCACCGGTAACAGTGGAAAGAATGCACTAAAAATTTACCTCTTTAACTTCCAGTAACAACAGTTTTTAACATCATTATTTTTTCAAAGTAACCATTTAGCAACAACATGGAAAGGTAACAATTCCTTTTATAATCCACAAACAAAATAATTTGTAATTTTCACAGGCATTAAAGAGTATTCCGCTAGCTTATTGTGGTTAATTACCCTATTAGCATACGAATACAGCAGTCTCACATTAGCTTTACACAATTAGCACCTTTGCATAGCTTCACCGATTAGCATAAATGCTAGCGAACTCCCAGTAAACTCAGCAGGCTGATTAAATACAAATGGGCCTCAAAAGCCTGTCCTGTTAACATGGACGCTAGCGAACTCAAAGGCCTAGCGCAAGGTAAACAACTCACCGTTTTAGCGGAATTCACCGCCTTTAGCTCCGTGACAACAGTGGATTCAGGCACAGCTCTCATTTACTCTCTATATTACAACAGGGTATAGTCAGTATAAGCGATAATGATCACAGAATTTGTTTAATTCACTCCATGTCGTTTCTCGTCTTACCGAGGGGAGAACGCTCAGGTACAGGCGCCAAAAGAAGGTGCAGAGACCGAGAGGCGTAATTGTAACGGAACATAGCTGGCAGCTGATTGGTCAGCTCACTGCATCATAACGTCCCCCATTTGCTAACTTACAAGCCCATCAAAGATGCTGAGAAAATAAAAGGTAACCCTTAGTGACTTGGTCAGACAGCTAAATAGTGTTTCTCATTATTAAGCCTGGGCTACAATGGCATTTGTTGGACTTGCTCATATGATCACACTACTTGTATCTTTATTCCACAAAAATAGCTGAATCATATACAGTAGTACTTACGTAGGAACTTAAAAAGTCGCATGGTCTAGAGAACCTCTTAAAGAATGATTAGACCCTGAAAAAACAGGACAGAGAGGAACAACGATTAGATAAATATTAAAATCTGTTAAGGACAGATTGTGATTGAATTGCACCAAAGACTATTTACTCACTGCATCAATAAAAAGTCAACCACAACACTTCCACAGCAGCAACACTGAACATATCTTAACATATGGAAACCTTTAAGAAGAAAAGGACAGACAGCGAAGGGTGAGAAAGACTTGCACTTAATGGATTTTTTTAGACGATGACACTACTGGTATGTTTACTCTAGAGAAATGGTTGAATCATATTCTATATAGTACTTACTTAAAATGAACCCACTTCAGGCTTCCAAAATTGACTGACTGAAACGAAACAATGACAGATTAAGGCTGTAAGAAAACTCTCATATTTATATTCTAATATTTATTCTATCTACTGTCTTATGCATTAAAACCTATTAAGATGGACACATTCTAAGCATTTTCTGAGCACGTGACTTGTTTGAAGTGAAGATAGACACAAAACCTATTCATTTGACTGTACTTTTAGGCAATAACAATAAAGTTTTTAATCTTAACTGAAACATAATTAGGAATGTTTTCATAATTTTATTTCACCCCACCAGGTTACAACAGCAGCTTTAGCAGGTCACTCTTCTCAGCTACCCTGTCAATGACCATGTCGGAGTCCAATGACATGAGAATGTCCTTTTCAGTGGCCATCAGCATAAACATCTCAAGCCTGTTTCCAGACAGGCTGCTTCGGAGTCTGCTTTTAATGAACTTGAGTGTAGAGAATGTTCTTTCACAGGCAACCTGAGTGAGAGAGAGGGTCAGCAGGTACTTGTATGCCAGCCCAAGGAGACAGTAGGCATCAGACAGCATGTTGAACCGCCTGAGAATTTGATAGCAGCACAGTGGGCAATTTTTGCAAGAATCACAGCTTTTGGTCACAATTACACTTTCTTCGTCCCATTCTTCAGATCTGTCCTTTGCTGTTCTGGTCCTGTAGTCATCTACATGTGATGTCTTAAGCCTTTCCCGCTGTCCTGCAAAACTTTTCAGTTCTGACTGAAGGTTATTTACTGTAGCCCTGCTGTCAAATTTGAGGAGACATGTGCTGAGGTTTTGAAGTGCATTACTAGGAAGAGAAACTGTTCTGACCTGGCTAAACTTCCTGGGGTCCAACCATGCCAAATCCGCAACAAGAGGGCCATTTGTGACAAATCGTCTGTGGATTGCTTCAATAACTGTGTCCAGGATGGTGGTGTTGTTTTCTCAGCATTGATTTGCAACTCATCTTCAGTCATCTCTCTGGCCATGCGTTTTCTCTTCTTGGCTCTCTTTACAGGTAGTGCAGCCTCCACTTCCATGTCTGGTTGTCCTCCCTCTCCTCGAGTTTCTGATTTGTCTGTTCACAAATGTGTCTGCAGCTACTTTTGAGCTATCTTGTGTGGCAGTCACCATATGATGGGCAGAGAGAATGTCCATCGCCGTTGACTGGAGGTACTTCGACAGAGGAGTTGTTTGCTCAAACACTAAGAATATCTGTGCTGTTAAGACAGTTTTATGCTTCAAGAGACACTCTTTAAAGCCTTGTGCTTTGGCACGAACAGCTGGCTTTTCTTTTTCCCTCTTTTCAATGGCTTCCAGCGTGAGCACTACATCAATGAAGAGGCCATCATCTGGTTTTCCAAAATGTCCAAAGATTTTTTGGAGGACATCATGCTTGGCCCACCACCGTGTCTCACCTATTGGACTGAGGCGTCTGTGTCTTGTCTCTTCTTGGGTTTGTTTCTCCCACAGATTAACCCTGTGATAGGAGTCCTTGATGAACACAGCTATGTCATTAAGTAAATTAAAGAGTGATCCACTTTCAATGACACTTTGTGTTGTGTCAGCAAGCACAAGATTAAGTATGTGTGCATAGCACCACACATGCACATGAGTTGGAGACTGGGCAGTCATAAGTGCTGAAAAGCCTTTGTACTGGCCCTGCATATTTGAAGCACCATCTGTTGCATTCGCAATGCACATGGCCTTGTCCAGATTCAGATGCTCTAAAACTCCAGAAAGCAAGTTTACAAAGTACTGCCCCGTGGATGCTTCTCACCTCACTATGGAGACAAGCCTCTCCTGCACAGCCTCAGTAACATACCTGATAATTACTGAACACTGATCATAACCTGTGATGTCTTGGGTTGTGTCCAGCTGAACATCCCAGCTCTCTGGACATCACTGGTGATGCTCTCTTGAATGAAATGGCCAATTGCATCAATCACTGAGTTGACAGTTGTTTTGGAGAGTAGGGTGACGAGAGACCCTCTACCTCTTGATCCACTGGACTGATGCAACTTCTTGCTTTTCTCAATGCAGTCATTCAAATGTTCTCTAAGGCACATATCATACTTGCCTAATAACACAATCTGTTCCAGAAAGTTACCATGATCGATAGTGTTATCACCCAAAGTGTATGCAGCCTCATTCTCCACATGCCTATAGCTGAGTCCCCTCTTCCCTATAGTACTTTGACCACGTCCACTATACGCTCCAAAACTTGCCGTCTCTTTTTCACTTGTGCTCTGTGAGCTGACAACTGACTGCCAGCAAACAAGTTGCTGATGTTGCCTTTTGAGCACCTTAAGAAAAAAGCTTCAGCACAGGTCTGGTGTGTAGTGTTCTTTTCATGCTCCTCTGCGCGCAGATGTACATGTCGCCAGTCATTCATGCCTGTTATAAATGCTGGTGTCAGTCCGCCTTGTAAATGCCAGACACACAAAGCAGAACAATAATGGCGTTCTTTGCAATAAGTAAGCCACTTCCTGCTGGTGCCATCTTTACGGCTGAACACCCTCACTACTGCATTGCTGGTGTTCTACTGTGGGTGGTAATCTAAGAATGCCTGTAATATGGCGGGTTCAGGGCGAGCAAAGTAATCTATGCCCTGGCTCTCACTCTCCTGGTCTTCCAACTCTCTCTCTTGCTCAATCTCTTTCTCTTGCTCCATTTCTCTCTCCTGTTCTTTTATTTCTCTCTCCTGTTCTTTTATTCTCTCTCCTGCTCTTCTGTCTCCTCTGTCACAGACTTCTCCACTTGTGATGATGGATCAACCTGGTGTAACATGTAAGGATTGGCACAATTTGTTGAGATTTTGGGGAGTTCCTCAATAACAAGGTGACCAAAGACTGCATTACAATGATCAGTGATAAAATGCCTAATTACTGTTTAATAATATCAAACATAAATGAAATATAATTAGTATTATCAATATAACAATAATGTACCAAATGCAATATGTTTATTTTTAACCTTTAATTATTAAAGGTTACAGGGTGGCCCCATACCATACCATAGTTATAACATCAAGGTCCAAAAATATTTAAAATTGTTTGGAAAAACGCAGACACTAAATAATAATGGCGGCACACAACAGTGCAGCGGCTTCTCAAGCTCCCGGTATCAAGCCTTATTATCATAATTATTACCTGCTGCTGACCCACCACTTTTTGAAACATTGAGGCACGGATGTACCTAATACAAATAAATAAACATCTCCAGTTAACTAGCAGAGCATTCATTTAGTTTGCGCTATTAAATAAGAGATCTAGTGCTTAAATCTGTTGGGTAACACTTTAGAATACGGTTCCTTCGTTAATGAATAACTACACAGAACCAATGAGTAACACAATATTAACAATCTATTAACTATTATTAACTAACAAGACACTCTGATTAACTAACTAGTAAGTAATAGCGCACAGGTGAAAGTGGTACTTCACTATTAACTAATCAATAACTACTATTTTTTTTAATACTTCCCAGAGAACTACTTTATCCCAGAGAAAAAGTTTATTAACAATCTAGTAACTACTATTAACTAAAATAAACTCTTATTAACGAATTAGTAAGTAATAGCTCACAGATGAAAGTATTACTACATACTTCTGTGGGAATTACTAATTATTTGGATCCGTATTATAAAGTGAAGATCACTGGAACTAACTAGTAATGACTCAAGTGTTACTAAAGACATTTTCTAAAAGTATACTAAAGTGACTTTAGTGTTTGGTTGCACAAATCATGACTAGATCATGTCGTACACTTGAGTCATTACTAGTTAGTTCCAGTGATCTTCACTTTATAATACGGATGCAATGTCAATGGTTATAGACACAAACTTTTGATTTCTGTTACATGTAATCAATAATTATTTCAATAATCTTCAGGCTGTTCTTTGTTCAGCATGTTTGGAGATTTAAAATGTGTCTGTGGACGAACTGAACCTGGAAACTGTGGTCATGTTTGTCCTCACAACATAACATAAAACCATGAAACATTAATAAATACAAACATTGTAATGGTAAAAAAATCCATCCTCTGTCCTTTCCTAAACACTTTTCCTTGACTTTGATGGAAAACGTCATGAGGTCAAGGAAAGATGTGAAGGAGAATTCATAAAAGACAACCGCGGTGCTCAGAGAACCAGGCTGCACTTACACCAGCTTCTTTTTAACCAACTTTATTTATAACACGCGGAAGATGAGTACAGTGACAAACTCAATGCTGCTCACTTCAAAAGGTTTCCTGTCCAACACAGAATCACACCTCCTAAGAAAGGATGTTTCATTTGGTACATTTAACCATCAGTTAGGCTGCTCATAGGAAGTAACAACAACATAGATACTGCTGAAAAAACAAAAAGGATTAAAATGCTGACACAATATAATAACAAAATATACAAGTAGAGAAAGTTGAGTGAATTATACTCAAACATAAATATAGAGTTTCCTGGGATGGGTGCTTTTGATATTTTTATACATTTGTTAAATAGATGCTCTGTTGTTTCTACAGGTGCATCAAAACATTTGAATGTCACGGAAAAGTTAATTTTTTTCTGTTATTCAATTCAAAAAGTTAGAATAAAGACTTCAGAATAGAGAAAAGTCGACCTGAGAAGAGCTCTAATCAGCTAATTAACTCAGAACACCTGCAAATGTTTCCTGATCCTTTAATCTCTCAGTCTGGTTCAGTTCAAATAAACTTTTCCAAGATATTCTAATTTTTTAGATGCTCCTGCACATTTATGTGCGTTTGTCGTAGTGAAACTACAATAGTGAGTTGCTTTAAATGCATTTAGAGAATTCAGCCCGCTCTTATCGTGGCTGCCACTTAAACACTTCCAGGTCATTTCACTCAGTTAGGAACCTTGTAAATACCCGATCAGTGCTGCCTGCTCGATTCAATGTTCTTCTCAGGAGCACTCATGGGATCTGTCTCCTTACCGGTGGGTTTCTACTAAACATAACCATCACAGCTCAATGCCTAAACTTAACAGACTCATATTCTCCACACTGCCAGGAGAGCTCAGAGTGACATGTGCTGGCCTGTAAACTTGCCTTTGGCTCTCTGTCCCAAACTGTGGAGTCGTCGGACAACATGGTGAGAGTCATCAACATACCCCCAACCCAAAAGCTCAGTAATGTTCTCAAACAGCTGCTCACTGTAGTAATGGCTTCAGTAAACAAACACTAACACAGATGATTTCACAGTGTGAGATGCAGAGAACTTAAAGTTTGACTTGTTGCAGTTGATGAAACTTCCCTCGATCTAAAACAACTCAGTGTTCAGGAGCATTATATTATGTCCCAGTCAGGACCTGCACAATAACATTAATCAGCCCCTACTGGCCTGAAGGGGAAAATATCCAGATTCAATACTAACCTGACCAAAACACACACATAACAGGTTTTTTCATAGAAGACATTTTGACACAGCACATCAGGAAAACAGATTTAAATTGAACAATTAATGATGGCTGGATTCCATTTAGCTACTTCAGTTTCAGAGTCCTGACAATTAAACACGTCTGCTGTGAAAAAGATCTAAAGGCTCCAACAGTCGTCATGCAGAGCTGCTTCTGAACCGGTCTAACAACCAGACGTGTTTTAAAGCAGATAAAAACACTCTGCTTAAATAACTAGTTGTGTCTTTGTGACATTTACATCTTCTCTTCTCACCTTCTTGAAAGATTCCTGTTTGAACGTATGAAGATGCAGATATTATTCATTTCAAGGGTTTATACTCACAAAATGTCCATTCTCACTGCTCTAACTTGTCTCCTAGAAATTAAGTTTGTTTACAACTAATGTGCCACAGTAAACACATGTTGAAGGAAACAACACAGACTGGATTTAGTTTCTGGTAACACACTGTAAAAAAGTAAAGTCACAAAAATTTTGATATTGAACGTAACAGTAAAATGTTCCCTGATTTGTTCTTCAATCTTGCAAAATACAACATCTGCTTTCAGTATTATTAAACTTGACTAAGACTCTGGCAGCAGCTGGTTAAGGTCAGAGAAAGATGGTGGTCTGGTTTATTACAGTAAAAGTGACTTACAAACACTAAACAGCACGAGGCGAGACAAAGGCCAGTTTGAAGAAAAGAGTCTGCTGCTGCTTTTTAAAGGCGCGAAGAGACTGAGGAACGTAAGTCTAAAAAAAGAGCGTTCCACAGTGTTGGAGCCAATACTTCTACTGTTTTCAATCGAGCACGTAGAACAACCAGAGAGCTCTGGTCAGAAGACCTAAGTGATCTAAAGAAAACAATAATAAATCAATAAACAAATGAATAAAATAATCTGATCTTTAAATTTTTTTTGCGCAGCTCCTCTTCAGTTTATCTTTGATTTAATTGTGTGTGGGGGGTGCAGAAACCGTCACTATGGAGTTTTGGTAAAAGCTGAAATGGAAGTGCAGAGAAGTGTGTAACACTCTGTCTCCTTAAGGGGGCGTTCAAGTTGGAATTTACAACTGGAAACTGGGAAAATCCAACTTCATGTGTCAAATGCAGCATTATTACCTGCTGTTCTGACTCTGCCTGCCTGGATCAAGTAAAACTGAACTTGGTCTTTATATTTCCTGTCTCTGACACGTGGGAACGGCTTCACCACTGCCAGTTTCCTCTGAAACATGACAGTTAGAATAAACTATATTTAGATTCACACTGAGCCTCAAGTTCACACTTTGTATTTGTGACAATGACCCGTTTCACCACATGAAAGGAAGAAGAAGAAGGTGCAAAGAGCTCTGGAGGTGTTAAACCTCTACAGAAATATAGGAGTTAAAATGACTGCATATCAAACAATAACAGCTGATACAGAAATAAGAGTAAAAACTAATACATGTTTAACTACAACACAGCACTAGCACATTAAAGTGCCTGACAGCAAGTTCATCAAGCTAAATGTCCCATATATTATCATAAAATAATTCAAATAATAAAACATTTATCAGTTCTCAGTGTAAATTACCTGTAATGATATGAGCTGTAACTACACTGTGGTCTCTTATTTGTTTGGTTAGTTGACGGTGGCGTAGAGGTCGCTGGGATCAGCTGAGGCTCCAGCAGAAGAAGAGGAAGCTTTCACGCTGCTGTAGGTCACTGTGTTGTTGTCAGGTAGTCTCTGGTTACCTGGTAAATAAATCACAGAGAAATATTTCAGCTCTAAACTTACAGGTTATGTTAATCAGTGTGAACAAATGTTGGTGTGAATGTTCTCACCTCGAGCTCTGATGAGAAGAACAGTAATCACAGTAATTAGGAGGAGTTCAGCCACACGCATAACCAACATTATGTAGTCCAGAGCAGAACAATCTGTACGAGCTGTAGAACAGAAAAAATCAACAAGAACTAAATAAAAGACTAAAATAAAATGTTAGATTAATATGTTTATTATGGGGAGAGAAAGAGGCTGACAGGAAGACAGAGAGACTCCAGAGAAAGATGAGTTACTACCTTGTAGTTTTGTTGAAGTATCATTAGTTGTTGTTGTGGCTGTAACTGATTTTGTGTTTTCAGTTGTTGTTGTTGTTTGTGCGTCACCTGCATGAATGAAATATCACAACCCAAGAAACTGTTGAGTTAGAAAATCCCTCATGTTTACCATCTGCTGTCACTAAATGAGAAAGAATGATGTCATCTTAAAAAGTCATCAAATAAACAAATGTTTTGGTGGTTTTAGTCATCTTGAACAGCTCAGCATATTCTCACCTGTTTTCTCACCTGAGGACTGAGGGCTGAAGGTGAACAGCTGCACTTCTCTAGAGTAACCATCTGTCACTTCACACTTCAAGTTAGACTTTGATTTGTAACTAAAATGAGAATCCAGGAAAGACACAGTGGTGTAGCAGACAGACTGTGATGTCTTCATGTCTTTTTATCTTTGTCCACATCTTTACCCTCATACAGCCACTTCACTGTGTGTATACAGGACTGTTCATATTTTGACACAGAGCAGTTTAACGTCACCTTATCAGCGTCCTTACGTTCAGTCACTGGTGAAGATGGAGATATTGTGAGAGAAAGACAACAAGAGTAAAGTTAACTTCATCACTGTGATCATAATTATTGTAATGTTTCAGTATATTGTTCTAACAAGACAGTTTGAGCTGAAAACATTATGATGGAAATACTCACTGATAATAAGAGACAGAAGAACCCGAGAGTCTGGAACTTGTTGTTGTTTTGATATGAACTGTCTGCAGTGATAACGACCAACTTCCTGATCTGTGACCTTCTTTATAACCAGAGAACAGTTCTCTGTAACACTCAGTCTGTCTGATTTAGCTTTGGTGTTTTCACCAATCTGCCCAAGTTTTACCAGTTTTACTGCTGCTGTGTTTCCTGAACCAACAAAGAGCCATGTAGTATTTTCACATTCTTGCTGACCGTCTTTCACATTTTCACAAGGCAAAGTGACTTCATCTCCAACTCTGACAGTGAAGGAGGGGGGAAGTTTTCCAGCTGCTGCTGTTGAGAAAATGATGAAAAATAAAGTGAAATGAGAAAATGTCTGTTATGTTCATAGTTAGTGACGATTATTTCTTTATCCTTAGTTTCCAAGAGTTCACTAAACTCACCACATTAGAAACAACAGATTTGGTTTTCTTAGTTAAATCAAATGTAGCTAATAAAGAATCTTTAATAACATTGATCAAGTTATTTTTTACAATGTGCCTTCCATTTATATATGTGATATATGTATTCTTACCTGTAAACTGAAGCACCGCTGGAAGAAATAAAGAAATCCATTTGAACTCAACCATCATGATTCTCTGAGTCTCTCCTTCTTCTGTCTCTTGTTCTCGTGCTCAGAACTGTCTGAGTTTCTAAACTAGTGCTTTAGTAGAGAGACGCTGCAGCTACTTCCTGTGGTTAGGATGATGTCACTTCCTCATAGTGACTTTTAGTCTGTTTTAGATTTCAGTCTCTCTGAATTTCTTGTCGATGTCCAAACAGCCAAAAACTCTGTTACAGTTTTCACTTTTACATTTTGACATGTAGTTTTCTCTCATCCACAGTGACTGACAGAGACCCCAAATTCTTGATCAGCAACATGAGATGCAGCCATCAGAGTTCACACTTTGGTCATTCCCGTCTATTTGTGACAATGACGTGTTTCACCAAGCGAAAAGAAGAAGAAGAAGTTGAAGCTGTGAAGATTGTTACTTAAGATAAATGTTTGCAATGATGCAACTTGTTTTCTTCAGATAGTGTTTATTAGAAAACAGACAGGATCCATGGTGATGTTTGACAGCACACATGAACAGACAGGTGAAGAGTCAAACTCCTCTCCCACCAGAATCTGACTCCTGATGTCCATGGTGCAATATG
Source organism: Micropterus salmoides (assembly GCF_014851395.1). Lineage (NCBI taxonomy): Eukaryota > Metazoa > Chordata > Actinopteri > Centrarchiformes > Centrarchidae > Micropterus > Micropterus salmoides. The sequence goes on along the minus strand of NW_024041528.1, from coordinate 29,260 downwards.
GTGATACTGTAGCAGCTGCTGAAGAACACAGATAAGATGATATTTTACTGCTCTGAGATCTGCTGGTTCCTCATTTTATCTTTGCAGATATTTTTGTTCAGAGATCTGAAGAGGAAGTGTTTCTGTGAGAATGTGGTTAACAACAGCAGCAGAGCTCTGCAGGTTTGACCCTTTAATGACCAGATAAACATCAGAAACACAGGAGGTTTTCTTCAGGCCTTGTCCCTGTTACCATTTTCCTTCCAGCAGGTCGGCCTTGTCCTTATAATCCTTGTTTTTCCTGATGACGAGAATACTGTAAACTTTAGACAACCACTGCATCTCGTTTGTTTTTTGTACCTCTCTCTCTCTCTGTGCATGCTGGGAGTCTGGTGTTGGTGAGTGTGGCTGAGAGTTTGTGAGTGAGACTTCCTTTTTTCCTCCTGCTGTGTTTACTGTGTGTGTTTGGGTGTTTTTGGTCGACAGTAAGCTGTGTTTGTTGGAGGGGATGGCGTCCTCAGAGATGCCGCCCCTGTCTCTAAAGCATGGGGTGAGGGTGGTGCTGCAGCCCAGCACCACGGTGGATCAGGTCCTGCTTGCAGTAGGAGAACAGGTGGGGAACAGAAACATCTCGTGTGCCTCACGCATGAATAAAGTGGTGGTCGTATTTATGAAGGAGAAGGGGTTTGTCACTCAGCTCATAGAAAGCGTCTTGGTTTTCTGTCTGCATCACTCGGGTCCCACCATTTATTTCTAATGAGATGTGGAGCAAGAAGGAAGGATCTCTGTGTTTACATGGTTATAAAGGTTTCTGTATGTCAAAGTGTGGATTTTAACCTGCAAGAAAGGATGTAACGGAAAGAAGCAAACGTGGAACGGTTTGTTTATACTAGCCTTGATACAAACCAGGAGCAGCTACTTTAACAAAGATCTACCGCTGTTTGCTTCTTAACGATCATTTCAGTCGTTTTACCGATACTCAGCTACCAGTGTTGGGCAAGTTACTCAGAAATTGTAATAAGTTACTAGTTACTTTACCCCGACTAAGGAATTGAATCAGAATCATCAAGTCCTGCCTATAGGACTTAATCGAATCATGCGTGTTTTTGTGCTTTTCCTGCTTCAAAGGAAATCAGCATCTCCATAAAGCTCGTCAGCAGATGGAAGCATGAAGTGCTCTAAAGTCTCCTGGTAGACGCTGCATTGACTCTGGACTTGATAAAACACAGCGGACCAACACCAGCAGATCACATGGCACCCAAATGATCACTGACTGTGGAAACTTCACACTGGATTCTGTGCCTCTCCACTCGTCCTCCAGACTCTGGGACCTGGATTTCCAAATGAAATGCAGAATTTACTTTCATCTAAAAAGAGGACTTTTGGCCGCTGAGCAACAGTCGAGCTTCTGACGTTTAAACCTTCCAGTCAACTTTCCATGAATATGATTTAATCCAGCACTCTTAATTTAATGTAATTCTTTATTCCAGTGGTCACCAACATTTTTGGTACTTAAATTTACTTTGTATCATTCAAGAAAGCAGATTAATGGCAATAACTTCCCGAGTAAATGAAACTAAATGCAGGTCTAGTCCATTTTATGCAGCATCACTATCACAATACCAACAGGCAAAACGTTTGCAGTAATGTTCACTCAAGTCAGTGTGATGCCTGTGATTGAAAACTGTCTGTGAGTTCTTTGTATTTTGGCTCATAGCTGCAGCCAGCCAGTCTGAGGCAGTCTGTGAGGTGTCTGTCAGTAAGGCGGCTCCTATACTTTGGTTTTATTATTTTCATTTACTGCTCTGGGTGGAACGCATCCTTGTATTTGATGGTTTGTGACATTTTTTCCAGGTTTGGAAAATGTGTTTGTCTCCTGCTGGTCCAAAAACCGAGCTTGGCCTTGAACGCATTCACTGCGCTTATCATGTGGGACAGGGGTCGTTTTTTTCCCTGGATCTCAGTGTTGAGTGCATTCAGTTTTGCCGTTAAGTCCGTCAGAAATCGCAGGTCAAGTAGCCACGCATCATCTGACAATTCTTTGTGCTCCTCGTTCCTTGTAGACAGAAAAGTCTTTATCTCTGGCAGCAAGTCAACAAATCTCTGTAGCACTTTGCCACCAGACATCAGCGTAGAGAATCAGGTCTCCGTAAGCGGCATCAAGCTCATCCAGTAACGCCTTGAATAAACGCTGTTGGAGAGCTTCTGCTCGAATCGAGTTAATCAGTTTGACCAGCAGGGTCATGACGTGAGAGAAGTCCACGACTTTCCCAACCAAGGCCTGCTGATGAATTACGCAGTGATAATTCACAAAGTCTGGAAAAGCAGGATCACTGCGGCACAGTGCTATAAAACCAGAGCGCATTGCCGGAGCCCCATCAGTAGGGATTGCCACCAGTTTCTGAATGGGAATACAATTTTCATCTACGTATTTTTTTTGACCCCTTGTTCTGTCCTTCAAGTGCAGAAGAGTGAGAAAGTCCTCCTTCGTTGTAGAATCCTGGAAAACCATTCTGACAAATCCAACAAGCTGAGCTGTGTCCATTACAGCCAGGGATTCATCAAACTGCAGCGAGAAATATTCACAAAGTGACCGATCCACATCCTCCGACAGTGATTCGGCCCTTCTTGTCACTGTTGCGGGGCCAAGCGGGACGCTGCTGAGTGCTGTTTTGATGTCATCTTTGTGTCAGCAGTAACAGCCATAGCCTCCTTGATTAACTCACCGTCTGTAAAAGGCTTCTTATGTCTTGCCAAAAAGTGACTAACACGAAATGATGCTTCAAATTAGCTTTATTGGCATGAATGTGTAAGAACAATATTGCCAAAGCATCATACATACAACATAAGAACAACCAACCCCATACATTTCATTAAAGTAATTAAAGCATAAAGTAATCAAAGCGTATATGTGTTAAAAAAAAGAAAAAATATTAAAAATTAAAATAAAAAAAATAAATAAAACAGTAAGCTTGTGTGTGTTAAAAAATATATATTAAAAATAAAATAAATAAATAAAACAGTAAGCGTGTGTGTGTTAAAAAATATATATATTAAAAATAAAATAAATAATAAAACAGTAAGCGTGTGTGTTTAAAAATATATATATTAAAAATAAAATAATAATAAAACAGTAAGTGTGTGTGTTAAAAAATTTAAAATATATTAAAAATAAAATAAAGAGAAAAAATAGTAAGCGTGTGTGTTTAAAAAAAAATAATAATAAAACAGTAAGTGTGTGTGTGGTAAAAAAATAAAAATATATAAAAATAAAATAAATAAAACAGTAAGTGTGTGTGTTTAAAAAAAAAATATATATATCAAAAATTCAAATAAATAAATAAAACAGTAAGCGTGTGTGTGTTTAAAAAATAATTAAAAATAAAATAAATAAATAATACAGTAAGTGTGTGTGTGTTCTTAAAAATAAAAATATATTAAAAATAAAATAAATAAATAAAACGGTAAGCGTGTGTGTGTGTTAAAAAAAATATAAAAATAAAATAAAGAAAGAAAACAGTAAGCGTGTGTGTCTGTTAAAAAAATAAAAATAAATTAAAAATAAAATAAATAAACAAAACAGTAAGCGTGTGTGTGTGTGATTTAAAAAAATTTAAATATATTAAAAATAAAATAATAATAAAACAGTAAGCGTGTGTGTGTGTGTGTTAAAAAAATAAAAATATATTAAAAATAAAATAAATAAACAAAACAAAATATATATATATCCATCCATCCATCCATCGTCAACCGCTTATCCTACGTACAGGGTCGCGGGGGGGCTGGAGCCAATCCCAGCTGACATTGGGCGCAAGGCAGGGTACACCCTGGACAGGTCGCCAGTCCATCGCAGCAATATATATATATAAAAAATAAAATAAATAAATAAAACAGTAAGTGTGTGTGTGTGTGTTAAAAAATAAAAATATATAATATATATATATATATATATATATATATATATATATAATATGCTTCTGTAGCAGCCTTATGTCGAACAGCAGGTTTAGTGAAGAGCGACTGCTGGGCTGTCAACTCCAACTTTAGCTCCGCCACTTTTTTAGCACGGATGGCGCTCTTCGGTGGATAGCTGTCCCTAAAGGTCGGGTGGTTAGCATTGTGGTGCCGTTCCAGATCTCCTCTTTTAGTCAGTGCTTGTGTTTGCCGGCATAACATACATATACACTTGTCTTTAACTAAGGTAAAAATGTATTCTTCTTCCCATTCTGGATGAAAATAGTAGGTTTGCGGCTTCTTTCGCGGAGCCTCAGCCATGTTAGCTGGCTGTAACCTAGCTAACGTAGCCCTTGCGTGCATCTGCATGTGAAATCTGAAACCGGTGAGGATGACTTCTCTTAACTCATTGGTCAATTCAGTTGTACTTTTATTTTATTGGTCACTTTCATGCTCCTGTGAAGATACTACAGCTGGCTCAAGAGAGAGGGGCCCCTTACAAAAGCGAACTTTAATCGGGCATTTAGATGATTATGTAATTGTTTTAATATTATTTTCACGATCTACAGGAAAAGTCTCAAAGATCGACATGTCGATCGCGATCGACGGGTTGGTGACCCCTGCTTTATTCTAATTTTTTGAGATACGGATTTTTGATTTCTATGAGCTGTAATCTGTAATCATCAGGATTAAAACAACAAAAGACCTGAAACATTTCACTTTGTCTAATGAATCTAGAAAGTTTCACTTTTTGACTTTTTTGGATGCTCCTGTAGATGCACCAAACACTTTCTTTAATTTAGAGAAGTAAGCTGTTTTGAAAAACAAAAACAAATGGTGTGTCTCCGCCTCCCTGATGGAAAAGTGACCACAGACCCAACAGAGATGAGGAACCATAATGGATTAGTAATTCTAGATCATCTTTGTATGAACTTGTAAATGTACTTAGTTACACTCCACTACTGGAAGTATTTAAATTCATGTGCAAAAATATCAGTCAGTTCAGTAGATGTTGAGATTTCTTTGAATAAAAAACAAAAGAAACAGAAACACAGACTGACCTCATGATGGCGCTCTGGAGTCAACAGCCAGCAGAGAGCTCTCTCTGTCTCTCACAGTATAGCTTTGTCCCTAACTCTTAACCATCACAACTAAATGACCCAAACCTTCATTGAAATTAAACTTTATTTAATCTTCACCCTAAAACACTCTTTTAAAGGTCTGTCCCAAAGTGAGAACAGACAAAACGTCCTCACTCCCAAGGTCTCAAACTCTAATTGGTCCTGACAATTATAATTACAGACACACAGAACGGGAGAAAGTCAATAATTATTTCAATAATCTTCAGGCTGCTCTTTGTTCAGCATGTTTGGAGATTTAAAATGTGTCTGTGGACGAACTGAACCTGGAAACTGTGGTCATGTTTGTCCTCACAACATAACATAAAACCATGAAACATATACAAACATTGTAATGGTAAAAAAAATCCATCCTCTGTCCTTTCCTAAACACTTTTCCTTGACTTTGATGGAAAACGTCATGAGGTCAAGGAAAGATGTGAAGGAGAATTCATAAAAGACAACCGCGGTGCTCAGAGAACCAGGCTGCACTTACACCAGCTTCTTTTTAACCAACTTTATTTATAACACGCGGAAGATGAGTACAGTGACAAACTCAATGCTGCTCACTTCAAAAGGTTTCCTGTCCAACACAGAATCACACCTCCTAAGAAAGGATGTTTCATTTGGTACATTTAACCATCAGTTAGGCTGCTCATAGGAAGTAACAACAACATAGATACTGCTGAAAAAACAAAAAGGATTAAAATGCTGACACAATATAATAACAAAATCAATATACAAGTAGAGAAAGTTGAGCTTAAAGAGTAAAATGTATTCAAAAAAATGTGGGACAGCATTATCACCTTTCCTTTCATAAAGGATGGTCCAGTGTAGCCTTTGCTAAAGGAGCTAAGAAAGGAAGCATTTAAAGGCCTTTACTCAGCATTTAGAGAAATCGACCAGCTTCTATGATGGCGCCACTTTAACACCTTTCTGGATTCGGTTTCTGGTAACATACCGTAATGATGGTGTAACCCAGGTTAATATTACCTTAAAACCAATATGTAGACAAACAAATAACATTAGGCATCAGTAATTTTTGTGAGTTTATTTTGTGTGTATGGTTATTCTTTAATAAGTGCAGCGGTAACAGCCATTCAGAGGGACTCTAGCGCAGCTTGCCGGAGAGAAAGGAAAAACGGAGCGAGAGCAGTGAACAACAGAGAAGTCCGAAAACGAGTTAGGAGAGACTGAGGTAAAAGAATAAAAAAACAAGTTTTGAAGACTGTAAAACATATTTTCTTTGAGATCTTTGAAGGAGTTTGCTTTTTGTCCACATCACCAGATTCTGTTTTTGTTGCTTTGAGCAAAGATCTGGTGAGTGAAAACTACTATTTACAATGTGTAAATTAGCAAACATTAACTTTTCTTTCAAGCTGAATGTAACGTTAAGCCTAAAGTGTCAGTAGCTAAACTAAGAAAATGTGAATTATGTTGTGTATTTTGGGTTTTATTTGTGTAAAAGAATTGAAAAGCTACGTGCAACATTCAAGTGTAGCCTGGTCAGTGAATGGAGACGAACGCCGCCGCCATTTTAGAGTGCGGCTCAGATTTAATTAAAAAGTTTAGGTGCTAGTCTTCTTCAGTTAATTTGGTTGAAGATATAAAAGACTGAAATGTGTGTATGTGTATTAGGGTGCCACTCAATGTAATGGCCATTTTTTCCCCAACATTTTCCAGGTCCCACCCCCTCATTCTGTTCCTTATGATGCATAGTAACTGTGAGAAGTTTCATTCAGATATATTAATATTTACTGGTAGCTCAGTGGGCTCAATGTTTTTATATTTACTTTCATTGGGATAAAATGTTATTTAATTAAAAATTTCTCTACCAAAGTAAATTAATCCTTGAGTAATGAATTGTTTTTTATATCATTTAACTGTTAACTTTCATGTTCTGATTTGTGTTATTATTTGGTTTAAATACTATGTAATCAGAATAATATTTTTGGGTTAGCACTATTGCAGCCGTAGTCAGTAGTATAGTTAACTCTGTGCAGGGTCGCGAAGGGGCTGCAGCCAATCCCAGCTGTCATTGGTGAACCCTGGACAGGTTGCCCGTTCATCACAGGGCTAGCTCATAGAGACAAACAAGTCATGCACACATTCACACCTAAGGGCAAAGAGTCACCAGTTAACCTATGCATGCCTTTGGACAGTGGGAGGAAGCAGGAGAACATGAAGAGAACCCACACAGACACGAGGAGAACATGCAAACTCCACAAAGAAAGGCCTGGGCCTCGATCCACAGAACCTCTTGCTGTGAGGTGACCGTGCTAACCGCTGCACCACCATGTCGCGTCTGTGTGTCATGTTAATCTTAATTATTCTCACTTTTAGCACCACCTACCAGTTATTTTCTGGTACAGTAAAGGAGGACTCTTCAAGAGAGGTCAGTTATCAAGAGCTTCTTCTGCAGCTGTCGCTTCTGTTTGTTGGAGCGCAGTGCGGACGTAAACATTTAGGCTCTCAGAGCTTTCCAGCTGGCTCGGTGATCTACAGTCTGAACATTTTCCGGTTTCCCCCCCAATTCTGAATGAACTGTCACATATGGTAAATGGGCTGTAACACCTTTCTAGTCTTTTCAACCGCTCAAAGTGCTTTTCACTACATCACATTCACCCACCTATGAGCAGAGACCCAACTGCTCATCAGAAACAGAAATTAACTCATTCACACAGTGATGGCTCAGCCACCAGGAGCAATTTCAGGTTCCCAACCTTCCTTTCAGGGGACGGCCGTTCTACCCTGAGTCAAAGCCGCCTACTTATGCCACTGCAACACTTCCATAATTAAGGTCTATCTGAAAGTCTATCTGGTTTACATGTGGTGCATGTGTTTCGTCCACTTCATAGAAATCTGCAGCGACTCTGTGAGCTGGAGCGCTAGCCTACAACAAAACACATGTAGCTGTTTTTTAAGCTGCAATACAGTCACTCTCTGGACACTTATGAATACTTAAGTGTTTATTATTAACTTATGAAGTAACTGTTAGCAGCTATGTGTCTTCTTTTTGAGGAGTTTTACATTATTCTAACTTGTGATATTAAAGTTAATATTACATGATAAAATCGGAAAATGTTGAATATTGTAAAACTTTGTCAGTGTTGAGCTACCAGTAAAAATTATTATAAAACATTAAAACTTTGTCAACTTAATTTTTTTGTCACATTATTAACACATTTGGGGGGCGGGAAGATGAAATTTAGAAACTTAATTTTTGAGTGGCACGTTAATGTGTGTTGCCTTTTGTAAAACAGGCAGGTTTTTTCGTCGTGAGGAGCGCTCGGTGTTTATGCACGTGAAGCCGGTGTTCTGTCGATTTATGCTGCCTATCGAGATGTGCTACTTAGCGGTTCTGCGCATGCGTATGACCCTGAAGTGTGGTCTGTTTCCACGCCCATAAATCTGTGCAGCCTTGCTGTTGGGCATACCGTCCACACAGTTGCTGATCCTCGGCAATATCAAAAGAAAAAATCATTATTAGTCTATCAGAATACGCTACCCCTGATATCTTAAATAAAGATGGCATAATATAGTATTTCTACATGCTCCCCATCTCCTTACAGCACACATGGCATTATTTGCATAGGTAATACTAGTCTATCAGAATACACTACCCCTGAAATGATGTTATAATACAATCAAAAAACTGAAGATGTCATAATACTGTATAAATATTAAATAAATTAAATAAAAAAAGAGTTATAACTTTATGGGATTAGAAAAGGGAACACATGTATTTTGAACTCAACTAGGTTTAACCCAAACCAAAGAGGTAAAAATAGGAGGATTAACACATTTCCTGAGATCTGGGCATTAGTGGAATTTATGTGAAATATTTCCAAGAAATAGAGTACATGTTTCTTTGTATGTATATATTGTGTGTAACTTGGTGCCAAACCGTGTATGTCTTGTGGTGTCCGAACAATAATGCTGCGATGATGTGTTGAGAAGAAATCCGCTTGACACTGTTCTTGATCATAAAAGTTTATTACATCAAGGAGTTCAGCATCAATTACAAGCTCTGCAGCAGCTTGGAGAGAGACCCAGCCCGATGGCCACTCTGTCTCTCTGTACATCAAACACAGCTTATATAGGACATGTTTAGGCATCTGTTAGACACCATATAAGGGTCTGAGTCTGCACACAACCACTAACCTCTGCTCTCCCCTTAAAAGGTCACTAATCCTCTATCCAGCTGCTACAGTGCTATGTTAAACTGTTATGCGTCAAATGCACATATGTTATACACCACAGTCTCCTACTAATTCTTATATATAAACAAGCCGGCAGTTCAAACTTACTTCTTGGTCTGTGGTCTGTCATTACTGAGGTCTAGTTGTAAACTGCTCCTCCGAACCTAGACTCTGGTCCAAGCAATCTGCAATACCTACAGGTGTTACAAGGGTTTTTGATAGTGAAGGTAAAAGTAAAACGTTTCCTGATTTGTTCCTCAATCTTACAATACAACATCTGATTATTGCAGTATTATTAAACTTGGACACGGTTATGTTTAGACTCTGGCAGCAGCTGGTTAAGGTCAGAGAAAGATGGTGGTCTGGTTTATTACAGTAAAAGTGACTCACAAACACTAAACAGCACGAGACGAGACAAAGGGCAGTTTGAAGAAAAGAGTCTGCTGCTTTTTAAAGGCGTGAAGAGACTGAGGAAAGCAAGTCTAAGGCCCCATCCACACTGTTCTGTTTTAGTTTACAAACGGAGAATAAAAACTAATACGATCTCCGTCCACACCAGCGTTTTAGCTGCGTATCAGAGATGATCCCCGTCTACATTAAGACGACTGAAAACGCACATCTAGTGGCCGTTCACACTGGGCAGGTGTGTGCCAGTGTGAACATGAAGCAGATGGTCTATTTCATAGTTACAGAAGATATGGTGAAAAAATAAAGTAATGCAGACGAAGAATCAGACCAGATTTTCTTCAGCATGCATCAATAACAAGCAGTCCTGTGTTACTGAATGTTTCTGAATGTAACACAGGCGGCGGAAAACAGACTGGGAGACGTCGCAAAGTAAACGGTACAGTAGCCTACAAGTGTAGGCAGATAGGCCTAAGTGTTATTTGCACCGTACAGAATATTTTAATAAAAATACCCAAACTAAAACTCTGCAGGAGCATCGTGTTTCTGCTTTGCATGACTTATAAGACCCAATCAGAGAGCTGAGCGTGAGCGGCTGCAACATCGTTTCAAAGTCCTCCGTTTTGGCCCGTCTTCACTAAAACACCCTCCGGAGTTTCGAAACGCAAAATGGGGTCGGCAGCGTGTCCAAACACATTTTAGGTCTTCGTTTTCACCGTTGTAGTCTGGACGGGAGGTGCAAACGTAGCAAAAGGTCTCCGTTTTAATTTGAAAACGCAGTAGTGTGGATGGCGCCTAAAGAAAGAGCGTTCCACAGTGTCAGAGCCAACTGTTTTCAGTCAAGCATGGAGAACAACCAGTGAGCCCTGGTCAGAAGACCTAAGTGATCTACTGGTCAGACATCAATAATAAATCAACAAACAATGAACAAATCAATAATATAATCTGATATTAATTCACTAGTTCACCTTTAGATTAGAGAAATCTGATGTTTTAAGAGTCCACATTTAATTCTCCTATTTTGTACTATTGCAGCAGTTGTATTCATTTTTATTAGGGTTTTATGCACAGCTCCTCTTCAGTTTATCTTTCTTTAATTAATTTAAATGGTCGGGGGGGCAGACGCCGTCACTATGGAGTTTTGGTAAAAGCTGAAATTGAAGCGCAGAGAAGTGTGTAACACTCTGTCTCCTTAAGGGGGCGTTCAAGTTAAAATTTCCAACTGGGAACTGCGAAAATCCAACTTCATGTGCCAAATGCAGCATTATTACCTGGTGTATCAAGTAAAAACATGACAGTTACAAATAAACTATATTTAGATTCACGCCGAGCCTCAACTTCAAACTTTGTGTATTTGTGAAAATGATGTGTTTCACCTTCTAAATAGATGAAGAGGAAGTTGTTAGTTCAGATAAATGTTTGCAATGATGCAACTTGTTTTCTTCAGATAGTGTTTATTAGAAAACAGACAGGATCCATGGTGATGTTTGACAGCACACATGAACAGACAGGTGAAGAGTCAAACTCCTCTCCCACCAGAATCTGACTCCTGATGTCCATGGTGCAATATGGTGATACTGTAGCAGCTGCTGAAGAACACAGATAAGATGATATTTTACTGCTCTGAGATCTGCTGGTTCCTCATTTTATCTTTTCAGATATTTTTTTCTGAGAATTGAAGCTCAGCAGAAGTTGAATCAGGAAGACATCGTTCATGCTGACTCTATTTCTCCCCGCCCCCTCTCTTCCTTTTTTCTGCTTCCTACTCCGTCATTAGATTGAGGGCGTTCATTCTTTCAGTTAAACCAATCAGAATTTGCCACAACCTCTGTGAGCCAATCATATTGTTGCTGTCAAACTTTCAAACTGTCTTTTCTCTCCTGGACGTATTGCAGATATTTTTGAGATCTGAAGAGGAGTGTTTCAGTGAGAATGTGGTTAACAACAGCAGCAGAGCTCTGGAGGTTTTACACACTGCTTAATTCAACTCTCAGAAGCGACTCAGTCAAGATGAGCGTTGTCCCACTTTCTCTTAGTTTGCTTTAATTACTTTCATACCAGAACATAAAAAATAACCTGAACAGAGATATAGATGTTAAAATGACTGCATATCAAACTATAACAGCTGATACAGAAATAACAGTAAAAACTAATACATGTTTAACTACAACACAGCACTAGCACATTAAAGTGCCTGACAGCAAGTTCATCAAGCTAAATGTCCCATATATTATCATAAAATAATTCAAATAATAAAACATTTATCAGTTCTCAGTGTAAATTACCTGTAATGATATGAGCTGTAACTACACTGTGGTCTCTTATTTGTTTGGTTTGTTGACGGTGGCGTAGAGGTCGCTGGGATCAGCTGAGGCTCCAGCAGAAGAAGAGGAAGCTTTCACGCTGCTGTAGGTCACTGCATCATCTTCATCATCACCATCTTTACCCAGAACCTGGAAAAGAGACAAACAGCACAACACAGAAATTACACAACATTAAATGAGAGAAGTGTTTTCATTCACTGCCATCATCACTAGAACCAATCAGACAGCTTACCCGGCCTTTACTGTTGGTCTTCCTGGTGTAGCTGATGGAGGCGTAGGAAACACCATCTTCAGGATCAGCCTACACAGAGAAGACAACATAATGGCTGCTCAGTAACATGTGGACTTGATTGTGACTTCCATGTGGTCAAACACTGGCTCTGTGAAGGCTGTTTAGATTTGGATGACTCTGTCAGAGAGCAGCTGATTCAGCTCTGTCATAACTGTAGAAACATTTGATTACTCAGCCGTAAAACTCACAGTGTTTTCATCCATCTGGGGTTTTTTTCCTGAAGAGACAAAAGAGAGTCGACTTTAGCTTCAACAATAAAAATCCAGGTTCAACAAAACTTCTTGTTTATAATATCTGTGGTTGCTCTCACCTTTAGTTTTCTTCCATATGATGAGAACAACAACAATAACAACAGTTAATAAAAGAGCTGCAACTGCAACATACCACCACCAACCTGGAAAGACAATAAAACAGGACATCTTATTGGTGATTTTGTTATTTTGTGTTGTGTGAACACGTCTGACTGAATAAGAGAATATCTCCACCCACAGCCGAGCGTCACTCTGACATTCAGACTTTAGACTCAGAAGAGAGAGAGAGAGAGAGAGAGAGAGAGAGAGAGAGAGAGAGAGAGAGAGAGAGAGAGAGAGAGAGAGAGAGAGAGAGAGATGTCTTATTCTTTAAACTTATTGAGTGTGTTGTTGGAGGGAAAACATATGACATCATAAAACCAATGCATTCTAACTGTCTTCAATATATGTATAAAACCCAAAGCACCAACACGTTCTCATCTCAGTGCGTCATTACCAACGCTGTGAGACAACGTGACAAAGCTTAATTATTTGACGTTGGCGGCTAACCCTACAGCTGTGCACATTGCGGCCGACGTGCACAGCTGTAGGCGGCAGCGCTTCAGCGTCCACTGTGTCGACCTTTGCCGGCCGAGCAGGCTAACTTCCGGCTTAGCCCTCCGCTAACGTGAATGGGGGTAAATTTGTATATGTGCGGCTGTTGTAGACTTAAAATGTTGTTGACAGGATTGGATCACATTCGCCGGATTGTGAGGGTCAAATATATTGATCCACCATGTGGCAGCCATTGGTTTGGCCGCTAGTAAAATTTACACTAAAGCTCGGGTCACTTCCGATCCCAGCCGACCAATCACAGTGCTTACTGTCCGTGTCACCTCGACGTGTAGTTACATTTTTGAGGAGATGCACGTCAGGCTACAGAGTAGGCAACGGCGTACGGGGCTACGCAAATGCTACGCTGCCGATTTGATGCAGAAGTATAAATTGCACTTTAGCTGGTCGACATGCATAAAGTCAGTGACTTAGGTTTAGGCTCAAACATTTCTGATGGTTATGGTAAGGGTAGGGGGCTTCAGGGGCCCGTCAACACCGTTAACTTGAACGTAGCTATCTAGCTAGCACTTCTAGTATGTACGAGATGCCCCAGAGCGTCTCATACAGATCCGGATATCTGGAAGCTACTCATAGAGATGCACCCGGAGCGTCTCCCAAATAACTATGCTTTGACACTTTTTCTGAAAGCGTCGGTATTGGACGCCCTGAGATGAGAACGGGCTCAAATAATCTAGAAAAATCTGCAACACCTGGCCTCACACTGCATGACACACAGATTAAATGCCTTCTATTTGCAGATGATTTCATCCTTCTATCCCCAACATAAATAAGGACTCCAGCAGCAGCTAAATATCCTGCATGAATTCTGTCTCACCTGGGCCCTGACAGTAAACCTCAAAAAGACAAAGCTCATGGTCTTCCAAAAACGATACAGACATCAAGGAAACAAGCACAAATTATATTTAGACACAACATCTATAAAATTACACATATCTGGGCTCATGAGCACAACAGGAAACTTAAACATGGCTGTGAAAGATCTGTGGGACAAAGCAAGGAGAGCTTTCTATGCCATCTGAAGAAATATAAAAAATGATATACCAATAAAGATCTGGCTAAAGATTTTCAAATCGGTCCTGGAACCAACTGCCCTTTATGGGAGGTAAATATGGGGTCCACTCAGGTCTAGGTTTGTAAAATGGGAGAAACACCCAACTGAATCTTTTCATACAGAATTCTGTAAGAGCATTTTGTATGTACAAAGAAAACCCCCCCAAACAACGTCTGCAGAGCAGAACTAGGCCAATACTCACTGATCCAAATCCAATAAAGAGCTACCAAATTCTACAATCACGTTCAGACTCAGTGATCAGAACCTGGCCATCGAGACGGGCCGCCAGAGACAAACCTGGCTTCCTAGAGAGGAAAGGATCTGCTCACTTTGTACATCACAGGAAATAGAAAATGAACAACACTTCCTCACAACATGTGAAAAACACAAAGATGTGACATAATTGCAGCTAAATATACACGTACATGCCAAAACCTGAAGACAACCAGAGGAACACAAATATGAAACCATCATACCGTTACTATAGCGACAATGTTATTATTGTTATGGTTCTTTGTTTTCTTTTAATGTATTACTGTTGCTTTGGTAATATGAACATTATTCTTTCATGCCAATCAAGCCACTTTGAAACTGAAAATTGAAATTTGAAAATTGAGAGAGAGAGAATCAATAATGAATTTAGGGCTGTCCCCAACTAATGATTGACATGGTCCAATCAGAATTGTCAAGTCTTGCCCAAAGTCGACTGATAGTGGAATCAGTGTGTGTTTGTGCACGGCGATTGTGGGGGATTGCAGCCTCTATCATCATTAGTCAGTGTAACTTACATTGTACATTTAACGTTACAGATAAACTGAGGCTTGCTGTTGATCATTTCCTCTCAGCTCTGCTCGCCGGCCTTTCACCGGTCTTATGCAGAGTTTTTCATGCGTGCCGTGCGGCCTACAAATGCATGCACGTTGCGGTTCCTTGCGGGTCTATTTCAAGTACTATTTAAAATAAATATAATATTCTATGTGTGTTTATCAATGGTGATAACTGATCCGAAAGTTTGACAGTCCAATCAGACTCCGCCCATCGAAGCATCAAACCTTTGACTATGTGGGGTCAGCCCTAAATAAATGAAAGAATAATAATTTCTTGATCACTTCCTATTTTCTGTATTTTACTATGATGAATGGCCAGTTTTGTCTTTTCTAAAAATGTGACCTAATTAAAGAAGCTTTTATCTTTTGCCATAAAAAACACCAAAAACTAAACCTGTACAACAAACAAAAAAAACATGAATAAAATAATGAAGTTCAGTACAGGAAGAGAAAGAGGCTGACAGGAAGACAGAGAGACTCCAGAGAAAGATGAGTTACTACCTTGTAGTTTTGTTGAAGCATCATTGGTTGTTGATTGTGTATTTTCAGTTGTTGTTGCTGGTTTAGTTGTTGTTGTTGGTTTAGTTGTTGTTGTTGTTGTTGCTGGTTTAGTTGTTGTTTCTGGTTTAGTTGTTGTTGCTGGTTTAGTTGTTGCTGGTTTAGTTGTTGTTGTTGCTGGTTTAGTTGTTGCTGGTTTAGTTGTTGTTGTTGTTGTTGTTGCTGCTGGTTTAGTTGTTGCTGGTTTAGTTGTTGTTGTTGTTGTTGTTGTTGCTGGTTTAGTTGTTGCTGGTTTAGTTGTTGTTTTTGTTGTTGTTGTTGCTGGTTTAGTTGTTGTTGCTGGTTTAGTTGTTGCTGGTTTAGTTGTTGTTGTTGCTGGTTTAGTTGTTGCTGGTTTAGTTGTTGTTGTTGCTGGTTTAGTTGTTGCTGGTTTAGTTGTTGTTGTTGTTGTTGTTGCTGGTTTAGTTGTTGCTGGTTTAGCTGTTGTTGTTGTTGTTGCTGGTTTAGTTGTTGTTGTTGTTGCTGGTTTAGATGTCAGAGATATTGCGAGAGAAAGAAAACAAGAGTAAAGTTCATCACTGTGAAAAGTCATCAAATAAACAAATGTTTTGGTGGTTTTAATCATCTTGAACAGGGGTGTGTTTCCCAAAAGCATCGTTGCTAACTGCGGTAGCAACTTCCTTGGTTGGAACTTTGCAGTTGCGACGCAACTGTTTCCTAAAACCCTAGTTGGAACTACGGAGGTAACTAAGTTGGTAACTTACACGGTACGAACCATCGTTAAGCGACGCAGGTGTTCCCTGAAACCATAGTTCAGACGAACGTTCGCACCAACTGTTGTTAAGTTGCATAGTTGGAACTACAGCTCCTGACCTGTGGTTAGAAGCTTAGTTCACGGTGACTACGTCACAGAGAGCAGAAAATGCAGTGTTAGGAGGTGGATGTGATGTGTTTTAAGCAGGGAATGTTAGATAATCCTGCTGTACGAACATGTTTAAGGTCAATTTAAAATAAATGTAGTTGTAAAAGTACTTTTAAATGTATTTGTGGGGTCATGGGTAGGGTTGCATTGATTCAGTAGGCTACTAAGTATCTCAGTGTAGACCATCTACAAACAGCAGGTGTTTTTCTCACAGATTACCCGTCTGCTCACAATAACTTAATTTAATATTAGTCACCCAGTACAAAGGTTAAAGGACAAAACGGAGAATGTAAAGACAAGACTTTTAATATTACCTACATGTATACGTTTCTGGGCCTCTGGGGAAGATGGGTGTTCTCTAGTCTTCATTACAAACATAAAAAGGGACAGCATAAAATCCATGAAAGTACTGTAATGAATAAATCCCTGAGAGTTTTCGTTGCCTTTATAACAAATATAAATAGAGAACTCACGGGAGTCGTATCTGTCTCAATAGAGAACATGCGTAAGCTCAGACACTTAGCGCACTGAGCTGTTCTCAAAACCTAGATGTCAGATGCCAAGGGATTCATAATAGTGTTACAGTGTTGACACAAAGATACTAAACCTATTTCACTAAATGTCTTGTAATCACTAATAGTTCTTAAGTTACAGCCTATATTTAAGCTAAATAAAATGATTAGGTTATATATTATTTATATTATTGATTTCATTAACACTATTGTTGATTTTCTTGTTATTGCCGGTACGACAATAATATAAAAAGCCTAAATAATAAGTTAGCAAAATAATGTCACTTAATATCGGTCACAACTGACATATTTAGGCAGAATATGACGTTTTGTGAGTTTCGTGCTGTGAAAGTCAGACGAACACACCTGGAAACATGTTAGTTCGACCTACATTGGCTCAAACTAATTAGTTCAAAGTATGAGAGTTTAGGGAAACGGTCGTATTTCAGATGTTTGTTTGTGTAACGATGCATCGTACCAACATAGTTCAACGTTACCTTACGTGGTTGTTCGGGAAACGCACACCAGCTCAGCATATTCTCACCTGTTTTCTCACCTGAGGACTGAGGGCTGAAGGTGAACAGCTGCACTTTTCCAGAGTCACCATCTGTCACTTCACACTTCAAGTTAGACTTTGATTTGTAACTAAAATGAGAATCCAGGAAAGACACAGTGGCGTAGCAGACAGACTGTGATGTCTTCATGTCTTTGTTATCTTTGTCCACATCTTTACCCTCATACAGCCACTTCACTGTGTGTCTACAGAACTGTTCACGTGTCGACACAGAGCAGGTTAACGTCACCTTATCAGCGTCCTTATGTTCAGTCACTGGTGAAGATGGAGATATTGTGAGAGAAAGACAACAAGAGTAAAGTTAACTTTATCACTGTGATCATAATTATTGTAATGTTTCAGTATATTGTTCTAACAAGACAGTTTGAGCTGAAAACATTATGATGGAAATACTCACTGGTAATAACAGACAGAAGAACATGAGAGTCTGCAACTTGTCCTGATATCAACTGTTGACAGTAATAACGACCAACATCCTCGACTGTGACCTTCTTTATAACCAGAGAACAGTTCTCTGTAACACTCAGTCTGTCTGATTTAGATTTGGTGTCTTTGTGACTCTGCCCAAGTTCAACCAGCTTTACTATTGATCTGCTTCCTGAACCAACAAAGATCCATATAGTATTTTCACATTGTTGCTGACCGTCTGTCACATTTTCACAAGGCAAAGTGACTTCATCTCCAACTCTGACAGTGAAGGGAAGTTTTCCAGCTGCTGCTGAAAATGATGAAAAATAAAGTGAAATGAGAAAATGTCTGTTATGTTCATAGTTAGTGACGATTATTTCTTTATCCTTAGTTTCCAAGAGTTCACTAAACTCACCACATTAGAAACAACAGATTTGGTTTTCTTAGTTAAATCAAATGTAGCTAATAAAGAATCTTTAATAATATTGATCAAGTTATTTTTTACAATGTGCCTTCCATTTATATATGTGATATATGTATTCTTACCTGTAAACTGAAGCACCGCTGTAAGAAATAAAGAAATCCATTTGAACTCAACCATCATGATTCTCTGAGTCTCTCCTTCTTCTGTCTCTTGTTCTCGTGCTCAGAACTGTCTGAGTTTCTAAACTAGTGCTTTAGTAGAGAGACGCTGCAGCTACTTCCTGTGGTTAGGATGATGTCACTTCCTCATGGTGACTTTTAGTCTGTTTTAGATTTCAGTCTCTCTGAATTTCTTGTCGATGTCCAAACAGCCAAAAACTCTGTTACAATTTTCACTTTTACATTTTGAAATGTAGTTTTCTCTCATCCACAGTGACTGACAGAGACCCCAAATTCTTGATCAGCAACATGAGATGCAGCCATCAGAGTTCACACTTTGTTCATTCAGGTCTATTTGTGACAATGACGTGTTTCACCAAGCGAAAAGAAGAAGAAGAGGAAGTTGAAGGTGTGAAGATTGTTAGTTAAAATAAATGTTTGCAATGATGCAACTTGTTTTCTTCAGATAGTGTTTATTAGAAAACAGACAGGATCCATGGTGATGTTTGACAGCACACATGAACAGACGTGAAGAGTCAAACTCCTCTCCCACCAGAATCTGACTCCTGATGTCCATGGTGCAATATGGTGATACTGTAGCAGCTGCTGAAGAACACAGATAAGATGATATTTTACTGCTCTGAGATCTGCTGGTTCCTCATTTTATCTTTGCAGCTCTTTTTTTTTAAGATTAAGGAAACTCAGCAGAAGTTGAATCGGAAGACATCGTTCATGCTGACTCTATTTCTCCCCCGCCCCCTCTCTTCCTTTTTTCTGCTTCCAACTCCGTCATTAGATTGAGGGCGTTCATTCTTTCAGTTAAACCAATCAGAATTTGCCACAACCTCTGTGAGCCAATCATATTGTTGCTGTCAGACTTTCAAACTGTCTTTTCTCTCCTGGAGGACCCCGACCAGATAAAAGACTGCAGCATCACTCCAGCTCCAGGCCTCCCTCCCTCTCTCGCTCCGGCAGCTGGTGGATCAAGCAGTCTTCAGTGATCCCACTGAGCCCTTCACATCCATTCTGGTTCTGGCCTCTGTGGTCACAGCCCCTCCACCAGGTAGGCCATACATCCCTCTCACATTTCTTAAACTCTCCTGTTCCTTTTCCTTTTCATTCCTCTTTAAGCCTCTTTTTCATTTAAGTCTCTCCTGACTGAGCTGAATAGGAAGTGTTTTGGTGAGAATGTGGACATGAGACAAACAGGCGTTTATCAAATTCTGATGAAAACTACTTTAACCCCTGGATGTCCTGGTTTTGGTTGTGAGTTTGGTGATTTCCTGTTTTCTTTTGTTAAATCCTTCCTCGTGGGTCTTTGTCAGTTCACTTCCAGTCCTTGAGTTGATTTTTGTTTCCACCTGTGTCTCGTTTCCTCCACCTCTCTTGGGTATTTAAGTGTGTGTATTCCTTTTTGTCTAGTGTTGGCTCGCCTGTGTTTTACAATAAGCACGCCATTTGTTTTCACTCTGGAATTTGGGAGTTTTACCTGGCTAGGTAACTGAAAAATGTTCAAATCCAGGTTTGTTGTTTCACATGTATGACTACTACTTTATTGAACGCAGATTACATTTCATTCACAGTTAATATGAGCTAGAGGAAATGAGATGTTTGCTAAGAAAAGAGTAAGTTGAAAGTTAAAACTTGAAATGATAAGAATTCTGAATTAGAGATGATAATGCAGACTGTATTTTATGATAGTGTCTTTGGTTCTGGTTCAGCATTGTGTGGGTCTGACTTTCTACAATACTTGGTGACTCCTGTTTGTGGCACCCATGAACTGGTGAACTTGATTCATCCTCATCTACAGACTGCAGACATTACGTTAAACAAGGAAGGAGATTGTAGCTTTGTAAAGGTGCTTACAGACCAAAAGCGAAGTGAGCGTTGTGGGCGCTGCGTTTACATACAAAGTCAATGCAAAGACACATAGCGCCACGATTTCCTATTGGGCGGTGCGAAGAGGGCGCTGCCGGCTAGTGTTGTGTCGTTCAAAGAACGTTTCGTTCATAAGACCTAATCGTGTGTATGACTCGGGAGGAACGGGTTGTCTCAGTGAGTGATTCGTTCATTTTCACGCATGACACTTAACCCCTCGTTGCTCCAAAGGCGTGCGACCTCTGACATATATAGCAATTGTAAGTCGCTTTGGATAAAACGACAGATAAATCAATAAATGTAAATGTTGTTAGCGTCGGTTGGCACCCAGAGCTCTGTTGGACTAATACTTCATATTTATATAAAAAACTGACAAAACTGAACTTTACTTGGAGAAAAGAAAGCGAGGAAGTTGAACTACCTGGTGAGTTCAGAAAATATGTGTCTGTAACTTTATTCCAGCTATCGTTGTACTTTACTGTGAACAAGTTAGCGTAGCATAGCCCTGATCGATCCAAACTCCATTCAGAAAACAAACCTTTTAGAAGTTGTTGTCCTGCTGACTTGCTGACAGACCTGACAAAGCATGAATTCATATGTTTAACAAATCTGCATCATATTGTTGTTATTTCAGCATCAGTTTGATCCGTTTACTGCAATTAAATCCCAGCAAAATGTTTACATTGGTTTCATACAGCTGTAGTAATGGTGAGTTGTAGTATAGTAGGGGGTTTGTATTTAAAATGTACTATAATGTATGTGTATGCACTTTCTAAAACTTATCTGGTAGTAAAGATAAAAATAAGTTTGAAGATTGGAATTTTGTGTCTATGATGAGATTCCTGAAGGGTTGGTTCAGCTTAGTTGGATATAGGGCCCTTCAGATCCCTTTTGCCTGGGGCCCCCAAAGTGCCTTGAAACAGCCCGGCCCGGGAGGAAACCGGGAGAGGGCAATGAAACACGGGAGACTCCTGTGAAAATCACGAGGGTTAGCAAGTATGAGCGAACCGGAGCTAACCTCTATGGCTCCTCCTTTACTTCTGTACGACAGCGTGCTGCGTATGACGTCCTTTTATTCTTCTGCGCATGCGGGTCACTTGCAGGCCGGGGCCAGTTCACACTTCAGTCTGATATGGGCCACGTGTAAACTGAAAGGTCTGCAGTGTGAACGTAGCCTTTAAGTCCACGTGAGGAAAGTTCAAGACAGGATATTAGAGTAAAAATACGCAAACCTACGTAACTTCAATGAAAACTAAATATTGTCTTTGTATAAAGTTTCACACAGGAACCTGAACGGGCCTGAGGCTGGTCATGAGTGAGACAAAAAAATCTATAGACAGAGGGTGTGTGTGTGTGTGTGTGTCTGCATCATTGTGATCATGATTTCATATATCACATTGTGACTCTGACATAAAGTATATTTGGATTTGAATGATTAAATGTCTAATTGAAAATCTAAATAAAGAGTCGCATTAATTATTTTCCTGAAACCTACTAGGGTCATATCTCCTTCACTCGTTCCTTTGATGACAGGAATATTATTTATTTTTCCATAGATATTATTGAGTTTATGTGGTTTTGCTCAGGGGCGTTGCTTGACATAAAGCTCTACTGGTGCTCAGATCCCCTCATTAAATTTTTGATTCATGAAATGTGTCAGTATGTGCCTCACCAGCTTCCCTTGCTAAGCATTAACTCAGTCCTCCATTAGGGTCTGAGCTGCTTGTATCTGATGCTGCCTGTACATCTCTGGCTGTGCTTTTACTGGCTGAGGCTGCCTGTATTTCACCTGGGTCTGTGTGACTTTCTAAAACCTTCTGTGTTTCAGCTGTGTGCTGGCTTATGATCCAGCATCTCCTCTGCAGACAAACTTCAGCATAGCCCCAGTAAATTATAAATCAATACTTGCAAGATATTAATGTTATCAGCTGCATCAGGCCCAAACAAACTGGCTCCCCGAGTTTCCTTTAATATTTTCCTTTTGAAAATGTACTATTTATACTATGACATGTGATGTTTATTATCTACTGAGAGATGTGCATCCATATTGCCTAGTCTGTCCTGCTAATCAACATTTTAATAGTCAGCGTGATTCCCATTCTTTCCATCTTGCATCAGTCCAGAGTTGTGACTAAACCTTCAATGAGCGCAGGTTCACGTGCGACGTGGTTTTCTTTTCAGTGCAGTTTATAAACATCGTTGCACGTCGGCTGCTCAGCTGGGTTAGCAAGACAGACAGAGATTCACTGCAGCTACACATGCTGCTCACATCAGACCTTTTACCTGCTGAAGTTAACCTGACTGCTGTTCTCCAAAGTCACTCTCGCTGAGTTATTTTTTCTTCATGTGCACAGAAGGATAGTCCCGCTTTAGACCTCTCATCAACGTTGGAAATACTCGCTTTCAAAATTGACTCGTTTTTGCGTCGTTTCATATCGTGACAACGTGCCTTTTCACATCGACCACTAGGTAGCTTCAACGTATTCCTTTAAGGCGCTCGTCATAATTATGTTTGCAAAAGTGCTTCTTTTTGCCACTGACAGGCTCAGATTGTTATACCAGGTGTCTGACACAATCGTAGAAGGGATCCCTATGAGTAACCTTGTTTTTAACCAGAAACAGAAGTCTTGCTAAAGGACAGTTCTTGCTCTGAAATCTCGAAAGGAGTACATTGCAGCCACTGAAGCTAGTTCATGGGAAGCCATCTACTGCACGGATTTCAAAACATTTTGTACCTATTAGTCATATATAGTAAGACCGTCCCTGTGTTTGAGACAAACTGGCTCAGGGAAACAGACATTTTACCTAATGCAAATGTTTGACATAATGTTTCATCAGTTAATTGCAAGCACTTGTTAATACTACTTATACGTCTGGAACACTAATGTCAGGAAACTGCAGGCAAACTTATGTCCATTACAGTTCTGATAATAGTTTTCTCACAATGTTAATTTAATGTGAAATAATTGAAACAACCTAAATCCATATTAAAAATAAAACCAAATACTTAAAACCAGTCCTTATTCTTAGAATATATATCTTAACTGAGTCGATTATATCACAACCACATCTACATAAACATCCAGGTTCTAGTTTGAAGTAAACAAGCAGCCATTACTACGGTGCCGCCTCACTTGTAAACCGACGTACAATTCAATTTAATTTCAATTTAATTACATTTTATTTATATAGCACCAATTCATAACAGTTATCTCATATCACTTTTCATAATATCATCATACTCTGTGATAGTGTAGTGAACAACAGTGTGGATTTGTGCATTTTATATTGAATAAATGTGGAGCTACCCTAAATTCCTTTCTCCTCCCCAGAGAAGAAGGGGGAGGGGTCAAAGTTGGTTTCTCTAAGTGCTATCCCGACCATAAAACTGGCACCATTTTGATTCCGAAGCTGATAACGCGGGGCCTGACTGTTAAACTGACAAAGAGACACGAGCCAGCCATTGGCATCTCCCTGAACAGCCTATCAAAACTGGCTCCCCCACACACGTTTCCGTGGCAACTGACCTTATTCTTTGTTTATTACCACATCAAAAAGCAAAACCCGTCTCACCCAAGTGTGACATGGTCCAGACACTGAACTTTCAATGTAAAAAGACTGCAGTCTCCAAAGACTCAAAGCATTTAATATAGTTTAATTAAATCTTTAGTTACCTGAATATGTTTGCCTCTATTTGAGTAGTTATGTTGACTGTTGTTGCTATCTGTTGTTGATATTAGTGCTGAAAAGAAGTTACTTGTGCAGTGTTTTTATTTTCAGCAAGACACTCCTTCATCTGATGGAATCAATGCTTGTTCATAATACTTTCCAACAAAATTCCTTTAGAAATGATGACAAAGAAATGTTTTACTATACTTTTAATCGCCAGCTTGAATTTAAGGATGAATCAACAATATTCCCCGGTTCCTAAGGAGAGACGATCTTTGATTTAATCCAAGCTTTCCTCATGTAACCTGAGCTCCGCCAAGTGGACGAAATAAGTATTACATGCCCTCGTCGAAAATGCCGTTAAATGTATAAATATCCTGACCAATAATGTGACAATTGTTTCCTGTTACCAAATGCCTAGAACAGCACAACCGTTCAACCGTTGAGGTTCGATTGTGGAAAATATTTGATTATAATACGTGCAGATAGATTTCTTTTCTTTAAACATTAAGTTTAGAAAGGCAGTCCCTTGGGAAACCTGAGACGCCCCCTGGGGAACCACGCCCCAGACAACAAAAGAGTGACACGCCAGGCAACGCCCTCAGTCGACCAGCGAAACAAACAGGCCCTTTTGTTCGCCTGAAGCTACACACCTGAAGTGCCGAGACATCGATCTGCCCTTCAGTTTGTTTTATTTTCTTTATTTCTTTTGTTTGTTAAAGTTATCAGTCCGTTAAGTTACACTGGACTAATTCAGGAACGACCAAGTTCCATTTTAAGCCTTTTCCGTCGAGCCAACTTCACCGAGGTCAGACCAAGCCACGTGGTCTCGCCAGCTACAACGAAGGAAACCTGCAAACAGCCGAATTGCCAGACACGGAGAACCCCGGAGAATCCCTAGCAAAAAGCCAGGATCGGGCAGCTAGCGTGGGACCCGTGCAACAGGCCGAAAGCAGGCTGTCGACAAGCAGTAAGACTCAATACACGTTCTGTGATCAGATGTCCATTTTAACTCCTAAAATCATAGCATTAGTTTACTCTCATTAGCCCTTCTATGCCGTATGAGTCAAATGCTTCCCACAATCGAACCTCCAGGCTCATTGTTCAGCAAATGTTTAGGTTCCCTGTATCCAACCATCTTTTTATCACCTTAGTTAGAGAATAAAGTCACTGTAAAATAATCAAGAGCTGTGTGCGTTGCCTATTTATAGTTCCTGCCAAGAGAATTGACCCTTTAGATATGAGACTGACTTACTGATTTAAGATAATTGAGCGATTATTAACTAACTGATCACTAGTAATAATTGTATAATTATTCAAAACTACCTAGAGGTCCGGAGACTCTAGGATTATAACAACTCCAGTGGTGCCCTTAACGAGGAATCTGGTTTGATTTTATGTGTAAACCACATGCTGCTTCAATCACAAGTGCCAGAACAAACTGGACCAGAGGCTACTATATCAGTATAGGAATATAAAGTTTATTGTTACATCAAAACAAAGAAAAACACAATTCAGGACTAGACTGCATTACCAGGGAAACTGATGTAGAATTGAGCACCGACAAATTATAACCAAACTGATAAACAAATAAGGAAATAACCCACACACTCAAACCAATTAAACCAAATACTATGGAAAAACACTATCTGCATGCTACACACTAATTACACAAAACACCCATGCAAAATGGTTACTCTGTCTTTCAGTTTCCCCCTTTAACACAGCCAGAAACTCTAGTGTGAGCACAATAAAACTAACCGGTGGGAAAAAACAGTGGTTGGCTCTCCTAATAACTTCTATTTGAAACAAGACAAACAAAAACACAGTAAGATACAAAAACACTTTAAAAGAAACATTTCATGAAAGATAAGCAAATGTAACAATTATCATACCTTGCTTTTCTTAGAAACACATTCTCCTCCCGCTGTTGAAGGCATGCAGGTGACTGGGATCTAGATTTTCAAATATTCCTGTTACATTCATATAAAAAAGGCTAAAATCTTGTTTAAAACCATCTTACACATACCTGTGCTTTAGCTGATGTGTTTAGACAATCACTCCAAGCTTTAGACCCTCAGCACCACGAAGTCTAATAAATAACAGGTTTTTAACAATTCTTCAACTTATCTTTAATAAAATAAACTACAAATTATTCTAAGATCTAGTTCTGGAAATGCATTAGTAGCCTTAGATTTTTACACATTTTTTAAAAGTAAAACCTATTTAAAAATAGAGCCTACCCAATCAAGAACCAAACAAAGGCTGGCCTCAGCTGCTCCCTCAGGTGTGTGACTGCAGAAAGAAAGGACCAGGTGATCTTCCCTTCCCTATTTATAGACTCTGCCCCTTTACCTGGGTCCTAGTGCTAAACCCCTGTTGCCTTCCCTATCACATCTGAATAAGAATAATTCATAATTGGGTATCAATTCTTATAAATTTATTAAAATGCATAACTAATAAATTTAGGTCTGCTACAGCACCCAGAGCTCTGTTGGACAAATACTTCATATTTATATAAAAAACAGAAAAAACTGAACTTTACTTGGAGAAAAGAAAGCGAGGAAGTTGACTACCTGGTGAGTTCAGAAAATATGTGTCTGTAACTTTATTCCAGCTATCGTTGTACTTTACTGTGAACAAGTTAGCGTAGCATAGCCCTGATCGATCCAAACTCCATTCAGAAAACAAACCTTTTAGAAGTTGTTGTCCTGCTGACTTGCTGACAGACCTGACAAAGCATGAATTCATATGTTTAACAAATCTGCATCATATTGTAGTTATTTCTGCATCAGTTTGATCCGTTTATTGCAATTAAATCCCAGCAAAATGTTTACTTTGGTTTCATACAGCTGTAGTAATGGTGAGTTGTGTTTACTTGGCAGTTGTCCAGCGATGAAACCACCTCGAGGAAAGCGTTGCAAAGATTAAATTTGCGTTTGGTCTGAATGCAGGATAAGAGCTCAGTTCACTGAGGCAAGCGCCTGCTGTTTCCTTTACGACCTGAAAAAAAGTTGACCCCCCAGTTGTCACTGTATAATTCTCACTCTGTCTGAATCCTTGCTTTATCTGCTCCCTGCCTGACGTAACATGACACTGGAAGGTTAGAGGTCCTCCAGAGGGAAGGTTTACTACTAGAAGGGGACAAGAGGAGGGAGGTGGTTCTACTAGTAGGCAGAACATTCATAGTAAAGTGTCACGGGTCGGGGAGCTGAGTGCAGACTGAGGTGAGGACCCAAATGCAGACAATGGCAAGGCGAGGAGGTTGCAGTTCAAAAACGTTTATTAATTCAAAAGACTATCTGAAACAGGCTTACAAGGAGCTCGAGGCAAAGTCCAAACAATGGTAATCCAGAACACAAGGTGATCCAAAAACACAGGGAATAATCAAGAACAAGGAAAACAAAGGAACAGTCAACATTAGACGCAAGGACGTGACAAAGACTGGAGAGACAAGCAGGCATAAATATACACAGGGACTAACGAGCGGGGCGGGAGCAACACAGGTGAGCGGGATCAGGACTAACGAGGCAGAGACAGAGAGACAGCAGGGGGAAACAGAGAGAACACTTAGACAAGCAGACATGGGCAGAGTGAATAACCAAGAAGACAGAAACACACACAAGTTACAAAGAACCAGAACCTAAACGAGCTCACAGAACTAGAACACCGAGTACAGAGGAGACCAAACCACAATAATGCAAACAAGGACCAGGAATGAACACCAAAACATGAACTAAGGACATGGAACTAAACCCAGACTCCCAAACAAGACACACAGACGGGATCATGACAGAACCAGGCCGGCAGAGAGAGACAGTTAACCCAGAATACACAAGTACGACACAGGGCTGAGATGCAGAGCTAAACAGAACCGTAAATGAACAAGGGAACACACAAGACTAAACAGGGAACACAAGACCAGGTAAACACAAAAGACATTAACTAATGTGCAGGACTAAGAACTAACTAAACAAGACTACACAGAGAAACACAGAACAAAAAACAGACTTAAACAGGAAAGACATGAACACAAAAACCACATTCCTAACAGTAAAGATATTCACTTTCCATTAGACACCGTTAGTACATGAAGGAATCACAAACACAATGTAGACTAAAGTGGTGAACATTTCTTTATTGCAGTTTATATTGTTATCAGATATAATAAAGAGGAGACTGTTACTAGAGTTAAATGCTCGTTCCTGTTAAATGAAGCTGAAATCCAGCTGCTGTGTTCTGAACTGGCTGCAGAAAATAAGATTTTCACAACGATGCAGGAAAAGACATTTTATAAACTCACAGTGGGCTTCCTGATATGAGATGAAATCAAGCTTGATATTGTTGTTCAAAGTGAGACTGAAACAGAAACAGCTGAGCACAAAACACACAAACATTTCTCACACTGATAAATAAACAAAATCAGTAATAAAATCTAAACTGATCGATGAGATTTTGTTATTGTTGAAGAAATACTGAGCCAGGTTCAGGTGTGTGGCCGATGGCACTGCACAACTTGCCGTCTTGTGACGTGAGTCTTGACGGTCGCCGAGCGGCAATCGGGCTTAAACTGTGTGGTGTGAACTAGCTTTACTCTAAGCTAGACCTGTCTGACCTTTCCTTGTTACATAAAACAAAGCACCTTAAGAATCTTCTCAACAGTTCTCTAAAGCTTCAACTACTCGTGTAAATGTGCGGTTATTAACTGCTGTGGAGTCTTTTCTCTGATGAGCTGTGTTGATATGGAAGTTGTTGATCATGGAGTCTGACAGAGGGCAGGGTCTCCATCGTTTTCATAGTTCACCACACCATCATCTTCATCTTCATCATTATTCACCTGTGAAACAAAAACAAACCCTCACTCTGACGCACTTTGTAGTTTTCAGCGGCCACTAGCGCTGCGGTTCTAAGATTGCAACCAGGCGTGAGCTCGTACGCGTGCTCGCTTGAAGTCATGAGCGAGCAGATCCAAAACACAACCACTGTCATACAGAAATCCTGCAATAAACGCAGAAACACCAGCATGCAGGCTGCGGCTTTTCACTCAGACATGTTCAGGCTCTGTTACTTCAACGTTCCCGTCTCAGAGGCAGCTCAACACCGGCGCCGTAACGTTACTTAATTCAGCACGCGAGCTGCTATCGGCACAATCCTCCCGAAAAAAGGCAGAGTGACAGCGACTATAGACAGACAGGGAGA
>NW_024041527.1:0-20608 GCF_014851395.1 Micropterus salmoides | reverse complement strand
TGCAGGCTGCGGCTTTTCACTCAGACAGTTCAGGCTCTGTTACTTAACGTTCCCGTCTCAGAGGCAGCTCAACACCGGCGCCGTAACGTTACTTAATTCAGCAGCGAGCTGCATATCGGCACAATCCTCCCGAAAAAAGGCAGAGTGACGGCGACTATAGACAGACAGGGAGAACAGACAGAGCTGGAAACTCAGGTAAACTCCCACTGCAACGTTACAGTAATAGTTTTTCAGCTGCAGGTTGAACTAATCCGTGCTCGTTACATGATCACGGTACATTACTGCATTTAGCCAACGTGCTACATCGTTAGCTCGTCTGCTGCTTTCAGTAACTATCTTTACTATCTGTGAATCTGTCACCGGGCTCAGCAGTGTCAGCACAGCTACATGTAGGTATAATGAAACGGTTAGTGAGCTGGACTGAAGTTATAACGAGACTGTGTCCACTTTATAACAGTCAGACCGCAGTCAGTAACTTTACTGTAACTAGTGTTAGTGGACGGCTCTTCCTTCCTCTGGGTGTTGTGACCGGTTTGTTGCGTGTTTTAGTTATGTGGGTCACGTTAGTTACAGCGACTGAGAGGTGGAGAAGCTGTGTACTGAGTATTGGTAAAACCAAAATAAACATAAACTGAATGTTACGAAACAAACAGCGGCAAGTCTGAGCTACTGTAGCGTTAGCTGGCTGCTCCTGGCTGCATCACTATAGGCTACCTTTAGTAAACAAATCGCTCCACATTTGCTTTTTGCCGTTACATCCTTTCTTGCAGGCTAAATCAACAGGGTACACAGGATAGAATTAACATGTGGCGTTAGTTGGTGAAGTAATGTGGAAAGTAACGTTATATAACTTTGCACCGGATAACATTAGCAACTGCTCGGCGGTAGTAGTGTTGTGTCGTTCAAAGAACGTTTCGTTCATAAGACCTAATCGTGTGTATGACTCAGGAGGAACGGGTTGTCTCAGTGACTGATTCGTTCATTTTCACGCATGCGTGAAGGATCTTGGACTCTTCGGTTCACTCGTCACACGGCAGCTGCATGGGCTCCGTCAGCACAGGAAACAGAATTGATCAGTTCACGACTCATAGCAACTGTTGGTCTCTAGGTTTGAGTCGTCAGAAAGCACGCTCAAGTACACATAGCAAACGAAAAACTGGAATTTGTAAGGAAGTTATTTGTGTTTTACACTTGATAACAAGCAGCAACGGGTAGGCGACGGCGGTACCTGATTTAGGCTAATGTAGGCTTATGAAGATGAGCTTGAACACAACTAACAAGTTAAATGGGTTTTACGTTAGTGTTTTGGGAAATAAAAAACGAGGCTCAACTTGCAGTAGGCTACACAGTGTAACTCACTGAATGCGTGTGTGGGGACAGGAATGGGAACGCCTCCGAACTTGCCTGAGAATGTTTAAGATTTTTTCTGTATCAAAGTAATTCACTCACAGTGGTCAGTACATCCAATGGTACATAGCACAAATTAACTGTCTTCGGTTAATTCGGCTAACAGATATGAACAAATGATTCACGGATTGAAATGTTTGGGTCTTTTATTGTATCCTATTTCAATGGCGCACCACGCTGAGATCAGGATTTGGCAGCAGGGGCCCGCTCAAATAGTGGCATCGGCAGCTACCAGTGGCATTTCAGGTGGCAGCTTGAGATGCCGCGGCATCTGCCGCTGATTGTGTACGTTAGGTCGCCACCATAGACTGTTATAATCATTATTTTGGCCAGATGATCTATATTAGGACATTTCTGATGTGTCTGTTGCCTGAGCTGCTAAGAAGCTGACAGCAGAACCAGGTTAGAACAGAAGGGGATGCAGGTTTAACGCTGGGCTGGGGTGAATGAAGATGGTAACTAGGTTACAAATTATCCTTAATAATGAAAAACAAATGAAATGAAGAACAATAAATGCATCTGTATCGGTAACCTGGATTTAAAACGGTTAACAGAGACACAAACTGGACTTTCATTTAAATACTGCCACCTGCTGGTAGAAAGGCGAAACATATCTGTTACTATGAAAACCACATTAAATATGAATTTAATATTAAATATAGTGCTAACAGTAACAACTCTGCACACACAATAAATACCTAGGTTAAACTACCAGCTGTATTGCACCAAACAATGCGTTCATTAAACGTGACTCTTGCTGTTTACATGAAGAAATGCACAATATTATATATTGCATAATAAACTACTGTTGCTAACAAATTTCTCTCGGTCCAGGTTTATTGATTGATTGATTTGAATCAGCGGCAGATCTCACAGTAAATCAGTGGCGACCTAACGTACACAATCAGCAGCAGATGCCGTAGCATGGTAACGTTACATTGCAACCAGAAATCCCACACAAACAACGGCAGGTGCCTGAGTGAATCTGTGGCATGTCGGTTTCACCAGAAATACACAAACAGCGAAAGGTGCCGTGGCATATCAGGAAAAATCTGTGGCATCTCAAGCTGCCACCGGAAATGCCACTGGTAGCTGCCGATGCCACTATTTGAACTAGCTGTCTCTCTGATTTGGGCAGCCAAAGCTCGGCATTAAAACGCAGAACTGATGAGCATTTACTGATAAAGAGGACAGCAGAGGAGAGTGGGTGCCTCGTATTTTACTACAGCCTACAATATAGGAAGGATGGATGTGAATGAAGTCCATGCCTTAGGCCTGCTGTGTTGTGGGCAGAATATTTCCACTTCTACTCTTCCTGCGGCTCGGCCGACAATAAATTCATGTTTTCACAGTATTGTCGGAGTTAGATCGTCACTGTTAAAAGTATTCCCGTGTCATAGTGTCTAGGGAGTCAATATGGCCGAAGTCTCGAGAAAAAAACCTTGATAAACATGTTCTGGTGTTTTTAAGATCGCTCAAGGTAACCAGTTGTTTTAGATCAGCCCAAACAAAGTGTTACCTGGATGATGACGTGACCGGACGACAGTAATCTATGATTGCTCGGTTAGTTTACAGCTAACGTGGGGAGTTTGAAGTAGATGTTACCTTTTGCTCAGGTGAGTTCGAATCCAGCTTGACGCATTTTGTTAAAGTTCAAAAATTTTATTTCATTTCTTTTTTCGTATGTCGCTGTAATGTAGTGCTCACTTATACAATCATGATCGCCGCAGTAGATTAAATATGGGACTTGAACTCTCCAGGAACATGTTTGTGAATGTGTGATGAATCTGGGGATGGAGTCAGTCTGCAGCTGCTGCACACAACACGAGCACGCGTATGCCAACCAGTTAGTTGAACACCAGTAGGGCTACAACACCGGCGAGCTAACGTGACTTTCTCTGTGTTTCTCCAGCTTTACTAATGCTCACTTTGTTCTTACTCGACATCATCTGAACCTGTTTGGTCTGATGGGCTTCAGCACATAAACCTTTATTGTTGTTTTGTATCCTTACGTGGAGCCTGTATTTTGCTGTGCGCCGGTTGTTTTATGGTGTTAGTAGACTGCATGTCGTTAGCTGCCGTGTTGTCGCTGTAGTACGAGAGAGGCTCGGGAGCGCGCACAGGGCTGAATCCGACCCGGAGTCCTCACATTAAAAGCACAATAGTGGCTGATGCAAGCAAAACAAGCAAAACAAGCGTGTGCTTCATTTCTGAGTGAGTTTTGAGCCCACTGACAATAAGGCAATGAAAATTTGATTTATTAAAATCAAAAACTTACATATAGCCGCTTTAACACAAGGAGATAAGAAATAATCTGACAGACGTTTCTGCCACTGAGAGAGGAAGTGGTTTTGTGGTAACGAAGGACACGCAGAAGGAAATTAACTTATTAATTAAAGTAAAATAAATAAATATTACATGTTCCTGCAGCTGACTGACTAGAGAGGGAGTGTTTATGTGGTACCCCAAATCCAAAATGTTCCTCCCAGTTTACTGCTGATGTTTTGAAACTGAACACAGTTCACAGTCAGCAGACCCTGAACGCACCATTAGTTACTGTCTGATCTGATCTTTATCTGACTGGCTGCTGGACAGTTTGCATTGGAACTAGATTTTATAGTAGTACAGTAACGTGGATGTTGTTTTTTGAAATAAAACTAAACTATCTGTGTTGTTTAAAGCTGCTAGAGGTTAAGTGAGGAAATACTGCATGATGTGATGTAATTTAGGTGAACTGACCCTTTAATCTGGAATAATGTTCAGTTTGTATTGACACTGTGTCAAAGACGTGTTGATTCAGATCTATGGCGTCTTTGGAGGCTGTAGTTTGTGTTGGTGTTGTACTTAAACTGTCATGTTTATCTAATATTTGCATCCATTTAATTTTTTATTGTAATATTCTTTTATTTTAATTTTTACATGCAATGAATCCTGTGAACTTTGCTGCTACGGCCACTTCAGTACAACTCAGTGAGTCCTGTTTCTGTTTGTCTTCTTCTATCTATATCTACACTTCAGAATGAAGAACAGATGTCACAAACACTGGTTTGCTGTGTAAAGTACCAACTGTAAAAACATTATAAACTCACTGTGTTTTCATCCATCTGTGTTTTTGTCCCTGAAAAGAAAAGAGAAAGAGTCGACTTTAGTTTCCACAGTGAAAATCCAGCTTTATCAAAACTTCCTGTTTCTGAGTTTCATCTGTGAATGTTCTCACCTTTAGTTCTTGTCCAGATGTTGACTGCCACAACAATTATTATGAGTGCTGCTAAACCCACAGACACAATGATGAACCTCCAGAACGATTCTGAAAACATTAGAAACATTTTGACTGCACAGTTCAGTTCTGTTTGAAATCCTGCAGCTAAAGTAGCAACGAATCACAGACTTTCATCAGCTCACAGTTTTCCCGCATGTCTTTGCTAACTGTGAATGTAGTCGTCTGATTTGTGAGCAGCAGTGGATCTTGTGGATTGAGCAACAACAACTGAGTGAGACTGACTGAATAAGAGAATATCTCCACCCACAGCCGAGCGTCGCTCTGACATTCAGACTTTAGACTCCAGAAGAGGAGAGAGAGAGAGAGAGAGAGAATGTAATCACTTTCTATTTTCTGATTTATACTTTGATGACTGGCTTTATAACTTAAAAATCAACATATAAAATCAATAAAAAAGTTTGTTTTAGTTCAGTATGGGAGAGAAAGAGGCTGACAGGAAGACAGAGAGACTCTAGAGAAAGATGAGTTACTACCTTGAAGTTTTGTTGAAGTATCATTGGTTGTTATTGTTGCTGGTTCAGTTGTTGTTGTTGTTGGTTTGTTGTTGTGTTGTTGGTTAGTTGTTGTTGTTGTTGCTGCTGGTTTAGTTGTTGTTGTGTTGTTGCTGGTTTAGTTGTTGTTGTTGTTGTTGCTGGTTTAGTTGTTGTTGTTGTTGCTGGTTTAGATGTCAGAGATATTGCGAGAGAAAGAAAACAAGAGTAAAGTTCATCACTGTGAAAAGTCATCAAATAAACAAATGTTTTGGTGGTTTTAATCATCTTGAACAGGGTGTGTTTCCCAAAAGCATCGTTGCTGACTGCGGTAGCAACTTCCTTGGTTGGAACTTTGCAGTTGCGACGCAACTGTTTCCTAAAACCCTAGTTGGAACTACGGAGGTAACTAAGTTGGTAACTTACACGGTACGAACCATCGTTAAGCGACGCAGGTGTTCCCTGAAACCATAGTTCAGACGAACGTTCGCACCAACTGTTGTTAAGTTGCATAGTTGGAACTACAGCTCCTGACCTGTGGTTAGAAGCTTAGTTCACGGTGACTACGTCACAGAGAGCAGAAAATGCAGTGTTAGGAGGTGGATGTGATGTGTTTTAAGCAGGGAATGTTAGATAATCCTGCTGTACAAACATGTTTAAGGTCAATTTAAAAAAAATGTATTTGTAAAAGTACTTTTAAATGTATTTGTGGGGTCATGGGTAGGGTTGCATTGATTCAGTAGGCTACTAAGTATCTCAGTGTAGACCATCTACAAACAGCAGGTGTTTTTCTCACAGATTACCCGTCTGCTCACAATAACTTAATTTAATATTAGTCACCCAGTACAAAGGTTAAAGGACAAAACGGAGAATGTAAAGACAAGACTTTTAATATTACCTACATGTATACGTTTCTGGGCCTCTGGGGAAGATGGGTGTTCTCTAGTCTTCATTACAAACATAAAAAGGGACAGCATAAAATCCATGAAAGTACTGTAATGAATAAATCCCTGAGAGTTTTCGTTGCCTTTATAACAAAGATAAATAGAGAACTCACGGGAGTCGTATCTGTCTCAATAGAGAACATGCGTAAGCTCAGACACTTAGCGCACTGAGCTGTTCTCAAAACCTAGATGTCAGATGCCAAGGGATTCATAATAGTGTTACAGTGTTGACACAAAGATACTAAACCTATTTCACTAAATGTCTTGTAATCTCTAATAGTTCTTAATTTTTTCTTCTAAGTTATAGCAGATATTTAGGCTATATAAAATGATTAGGTTATATATTATTTATATTGTTGCTTTTCTTGTTATTGCCGGTATGACAATAATATAAAAAGCCTAAATAATAAGTTAGCAAAATAATTATAATATCGGTCACAACTGACATATTTAGGCAGAATATGACGTTTTGTGAGTTTCGTGCTGTGAAAGTCAGACGAACACACCTGGAAACATGTTAGTTCGACCTACGTTGGCTCAAACTAATTAGTTCAAAGTATGACAGTTTAGGGAAACGGTCGTATTTCAGATGTTTGTTAGTTTAGATAGTTCAACGTTACCTTACGTGGTTGTTCGGGAAACGCACACCAGCTCGGCATATTCTCACCTGTTTTCTCACCTGAGGACTGAGGGCTGAAGGTGAACAGCTGCACTTTTCCAGAGTCACCATCTGTCACTTCACACTTCAAGTTAGACTTTGATTTGTTACTAAAATTAGAATCCAGGAAAGACACAGCGGCGTAGCAGACAGACTGTGATGTTTCATTTCTTTGTTATCTTTGTCCACATCTTTACCCTCATACAGCCACTTCACTGTGTGATCACAGAACTGTTCATATTTCAACACAGAGCAGGTTAACGTCACCTTATCAGCGTCCTTACGTTCAGTCACTGGTGAAGATGGAGATATTGTGAGAGAAAGACAACAAGAGTAAAGTTAACTTCATCACTGTGATCATAATTATTGTAATGTTTCAGTATATTGTTCTAACAAGACAGTTTGAGCTGAAAACATTATGATGGAAATACTCACTGGTAATAACAGACAGAAGAACCAGAGAGTCTGGAGCTTGATGTTGTCCTGATATGAACTGTTGACAGTAATAACGACCAACATCCTCGACTGTGACCTTCTTTATAACCAGAGAACAGTTCTCTGTAACACTCAGTCTGTCTGATTTAGATTTGGCCTTTTCACCAATCTGCCCAAGTTTAACCAGCTCTACTGCTGATCTGCTTCCTGAACCACTGAAGGTCCATGTAGTATATTCACAGTTTTGCTGACCGTCTATCACATTTTCACAAGGCAAAGTGACGTCATCTCCAACTCTGACAGTGAAGGAGAGGGGAAGTTTTTCAGCTGCTGCTGTTGAGAAAATGATGAAAAATAAAGTGAAATGAGAAAATGTCTGTTATGTTCATAGTTAGTGACGATTATTTCTTTATCCTTAGTTTCCAAGAGTTCACTAAACTCACCACATTAGAAACAACAGATTTGGTTTTCTTAGTTAAATCAAATGTAGCTAATAAAGAATCTTTAATAATATTGATCAAGTTATTTTTTACAATGTGCCTTCCATTTATATATGTGATATATGTATTCTTACCTGTAAACTGAAGCACCGCTGTAAGAAATAAAGAAATCCATTTGAACTCAACCATCATGATTCTCTGAGTCTCTCCTTCTTCTGTCTCTTGTTCTCGTGCTCAGAACTGTCTGAGTTTCTAAACTAGTGCTTTAGTAGAGAGACGCAGCAGCTACTTCCTGTGGTTAGGATGATGTCACTTCCTCATAGTGACTTTTAGTCTGTTTTAGATTTAGCCTCTCTGAATTTCTTGTTGATGTCTAAAAAGCCAAAAACTCTGGTACAATTTTCACTTTTGCATTTTGAAATGTAGTTTTCTCTCATCCACAGTGACTGACAGAGACCCCAAATTCTTGATCAGCAACATGAGATGCAGCCATCAGAGTTCACACTTTGTTCATTCAGGTCTATTTGTGACAATGACGTGTTTCACCAAGCGAAAAGAAGAAGAAGAGGAAGCTGAAGGTGTGAAGATTGTTACTAAATAAATGTTTGCAATGATGCAACTTGTTTTCTTCAGATAGTGTTTATTAGAAAACAGACAGGATCCATGGTGATGTTTGACAGCACACATGAACAGACAGGTGAAGAGTCAAACTCCTCTCCCACCAGAATCTGACTCCTGATGTCCATGGTGCAATATGGTGATACTGTAGCAGCTGCTGAAGAACACAGATAAGATGATATTTTACTGCTCTGAGATCTTTGCGGCTCTTTTTTTCTGAGAATTGAAGCTCAGCAGAAGTTCAATCAGGAAGACATCGTTCATGCTGACTCTAAAAAAGTTATCGTAAGGCAGGATGTTGCCAACAGCTGTTGGAAAATAATGTTTTATGTTTCGCAGTATTGGTGGTTGTAAACTGTGCTAAAACTCTCTACTGCTAAATAAGAAAAATAAAGTTAGCTTCTGCCTAATTCATACACGAACGGCAGATAAGCTTAATGCTTTGAATGTGCCATGTTGGCTACAACTCATTTCAGTGTACAAAATGAAAATATAAACTAGGTGTTGCCATTTAGGTAAATGCTGTTTCATGAAAGCATTTGTGGTTGTGAACTTTGTTAATTTGTTCTCTCTAATCATCTAAATGAATCAATATGAAAAGCTAGGTTACCATACAACCCTTTCTTCTTTCCTCTCAAGGTGCTTTGCTTAAATTTCTAAGCCCAGTGAGCCCACCTCCAAAAGATGTCTCCACAGATGAATGTCGGGTGGATGTGCTGCCTGTACAGTGAGCTCTTTCATCTTGTTGGATATTTTTGAATTTTTGTGTTCCTAATTACAGACATAGCCTACAGTATTTTTCCAGCTGTTCATCAGGATGGTGGATGTGTTTTGCATTTAAAATAATTAATTATTATGAATGTGTTTTCATAATAATGATATAATATTTTTGATTAAAGTGTATGGAAAATGACCTGGAGACGTCGATGGCAAAGCCTTTGGTTTTGCTGTTAACTGTTTGCTGTAAACTGTTACTGTTGTATTAAGTGCTTTTATCATTTTTAAAACATAATTTTAATTTAACTGCTCTGAATTGAATGACAAAATTCAAAAAAGGGCTCATAAGTATAATTCGAAGGAATAAGTATCAGTACAAGCCTTAACGATTTATAAAAGGCACACTGTTTTTTTTAAATACTGTAACAATGAGTTTAAAGTAATAGTAGCAGACTCTTCTTCAAACTGGCCTAAATTTTGTTTTTAAATAGTTTTTAGTCATATTACAAAAATAAGAGCAGACCTCTTGAGGCCCGTGAAACCTCAAACTGTAAGAATGAAGTGAACAGAGCACTATTGTTTATATTTCTGTGGGTAGAAGTAATTTACTTAATTTAAGTAAGATTACTTCTACAGGCTACACACAGCAATATAAACAACTGTGCATGCTCTCTTCACGACGTTCTTGTAAAATACATCCAACAAAAAGCACAGCGCTGCAAAACCCCACTTACCGGCTGTATGGAAGGAGTCCTGAAGGTGCTGCTGAATCAATAAAGGTGTCTGAGAGTGAAGGCTGGATTTTTAATTTCCATGAGCTGTAAGCCATAATGATCAAGATTAAAACAACAAAAGGCCTGAAATATTTCACTTTGTCTAATGAAGCTAGAAAGTTTCACTTAGACTTAAATTATGTAAATAAAAATAACTTTTTCCTGATATTCAAATTTCTGAGATGCACCTGTAGATGCACATCCACCTTCTTTAATTTAGGGAAGTCAGTTTTGAAAAAACAAATGGTGTGTCTCCACCTCCCTGATGGAAAAGTGACCACAGACCCAACAGAGATGAGGAAGCATAATGGATTACTAACTAGATCATCTTTGTATGAACTTGTAAATGTACTTAGTTACACTCCACTACTGGAAATATTTAAATTCATGTGCAAAAATATCAGTTGTTCAGTAGATGTTGAGATTTCTTTGAATTAAAAACAAAAGAAACAGAAACACAGACTGACCTCACGATGGCGCTCTGGAGTCAACAGCCAGCAGAGAGCTCTCTCTGTCTCTCACAGTATAGCTTTGTCCCTAACTCTTAACCATCACAACTAAATGACCCAAACCTTCATTGAACTTAAACTTTATTTAATCTTCACCCTAAAACACTCTTTTAAAGGTCTGTCCCAAAGTGAGAAACAGACAAAATGTCCTCACTCCCAAGGTCTCAAACTCTAATTGGTCCTGACAATTATAATTACAGACACACAGAACGGGAGAAAGTCAATAATTATTTCAATAATCTTCAGGCTGCTCTTTGTTCAGCATGTTTGGAGATTTAAAATGTGTCTGTGGACGAACTGAACCTGGAAACTGTGGTCATGTTTGTCCTCACAACATAACATAAAACCATGAAACATTAAATACAAACATTGTAATGGTAAAAAAAATCCATCCTCTGTCCTTTCCTAAACACTTTTCCTTGACTTTGATGGAAAACGTCATGAGGTCAAGGAAAGATGTGAAGGAGAATTCATAAAAGACAACCGCGGTGCTCAGAGAACCAGGCTGCACTTACACCAGCTTCTTTTAAACCAACTTTATTTATAACACGCGGAAGATGAGTACAGTGACAAACTCAATGCTGCTCACTTCAAAAGGTTTCCTGTCCAACACAGAATCACACCTCCTAAGAAAGGATGTTTCATTTGGTACATTTAACCATCAGTTAGGCTGCTCATAGGAAGTAACAACAACATAGATACTGCTGAAAAAACAAAAAGGATTAAAATGCTGACACAATATAATAACAAAATCAATATACAAGTAGAGAAAGTTGAGTGAATTATACTCAAACATAAATATAGAGTTTCCTGGGATGGGTGCTTTTGATATTTTTATACATTTGTTAAATAGATGCTCTGTTGTTTCTACAGGTGCATCTCAGTTTTTTAAATTCATAATTATAATTAAAGTTATAAATATATATATAAAAATTGACCTGAGAATCAATTCAAAACACCTGCAAATGTTTCCTGATCCTTTAATCTCTCAGTCTGGTTCAGTTCAAATAAACTTTTCTAAGATATTGTAATTTTTTTAGATGCTCCTGTACATTTATGGGTGTCTATCGTGGTGAAACTAATGGTGAGTCGCTCTAAAGGCTGCTGTTGCAAGGAATTGTGGGAAAGCATTATCTCCTTTCCTTTCATAAAGAACTGTCCAGTGTAGCCTTTGCTAAAGGAGCTAAGAAAGGAAGCATTTAACAGCCTTTACTTACCATTTAGCATTGTCACAAAAAGTTCACACTTTATTTGTGTCAATGACCCGTTTCACCACATGAAAGGAAGAAGAAGTTGTTGAAGGTGTGAAGAGCTCTGGAGGTGTTAAACCTCTACAGAAATATAGATGTTGATGACTGCATATCAAACAATAACAGCTGATACAGAAATAACAGTAAAAACTAATACATGTTTAACTACAACACAGCACTAGCACATTAAAGTGCCTGACAGCAAGTTCATCAAGCTAAATGTCCCATATATTATCATAAAATAATTCAAATAATAAAACATTTATCAGTTCTCAGTGTAAATTACCTGTAATGATATGAGCTGTAACTACACTGTGGTCTCTTATTTGTTTGGTTTGTTGACGGTGGCGTAGAGGTCGCTGGGATCAGCTGAGGCTCCAGCAGATCAAGAGGAAGCTTTCACGCTGCTGTAGGTCACTGTGTTGTTGTCAGGTAGTCTCTGGTTACCAGATAAATAAATCACAGAGAAATATTTCAGCTCTAAACTTACAGGTTATGTTAATCAGGGTGAACAAATGTTGGTCTGAATGTTCTCACCTCGAGCTCTGATGAGAAGAACAGTAATCACAGTAATTAGGAGGAGTTCAGCCACACGCATAACCAACATTATGTAGTCCAGAGCAGAACAATCTGCACGAGCTGTAGAACAGAAAAAAATCAACAAGAACTAAATAAAACACTTAAATCAAAAGTTAGATTCATGTGTTTATTATGGGGAGAGAAAGAGGCTGACAGGAAGACAGAGAGACTCCAGAGAAAGATGAGTTACTACCTTGTAGTTTTGTTGAAGTATCATTGGTTGTTGTTGTTGTTGCTGGTTTAGTTGTTGTTGTTGTTGTTGGTTTAGTTGTTGTTGTTGTTGCTGGTTTAGTTGTTGTTGTTGTTGTTGCTGGTTTAGTTGTTGTTGTTGTTGTTGCTGGTTTAGTTGTTGTTGTTGTTGTTGCTGGTTTAGTTGTTGTTGTTGTTGCTGGTTTAGATGTCAGAGATATTGTGAGAGAAAGAAAACAAGAGTAAAGTTCATCACTGTGAAAAGTCATCAAATAAACAAATGTTTTGGTGGTTTTAATCATCTTGAACAGGGGTGTGTTTCCCAAAAGCATCGTTGCTGACTGCGGTAGCAACTTCCTTGGTTGGAACTTTGCAGCTGCGACGCAACTGTTTCCTAAAACCCTAGTTGGAACTACGGAGGTAACTAAGTTGGTAACTTACACGGTACGAACCATCGTTAAGCGACGCAGGTGTTCCCTGAAACCATAGTTCAGACGAACGTTCGCACCAACTGTTGTTAAGTTGCATAGTTGGAACTACAGCTCCTGACCTGTGGTTAGAAGCTTAGTTCACGGTGACTACGTCACAGAGAGCAGAAAATGCAGTGTTAGGAGGTGGATGTGATGTGTTTTAAGCAGGGAATGTTAGATAATCCTGCTGTACAAACATGTTTAAGGTGAATTTTAAAATAAATGTAGTTGTAAAAGTACTTTTAAATGTATTTGTGGGGTCATGGGTAGGGTTGCATTGATTCAGTAGGCTACTAAGTATCTCAGTGTAGACCATCTACAAACAGCAGGTGTTTTTCTCACAGATTACCCGTCTGCTCACAATAACTTAATTTAATATTAGTCACCCAGTACAAAGGTTAAAGGACAAAACGGAGAATGTAAAGACAAGACTTTTAATATTACCTACATGTATACGTTTCTGGGCCTCTGGGGAAGATGGGTGTTCTCTAGTCTTCATTACAAACATAAAAAGGGACAGCATAAAATCCATGAAAGTACTGTAATGAATAAATCCCTGAGAGTTTTCGTTGCCTTTATAACAAAGATAAATAGAGAACTCACAGGAGTCGTATCTGTCTCAATAGAGAACATGCGTAAGCTCAGACACTTAGCGCACTGAGCTGTTCTCAAAACCTAGATGTCAGATGCCAAGGGATTCATAATAGTGTTACAGTGTTGACACAAAGATACTAAACCTATTTTACTAAATGTCTTGTAATCGCTAATAGTTCTTCATTTTTTCTTCTAAGATATAGCCGATATTCAGGCTAAATAAAATGATTAGGTTATATATATTATTTATATTGATGATTTCATTAATGCTATTGTTGATTTTCTTGTTATTGCCATTACGACAATAATATAAAAAAGCCTAAATAATAAGTTCGCAAAATAATGTCACTTAATATCGGTCACAACTGACATATTTAGGCAGAATATGACGTTTTGTGAGTTTCTTGCTGTGAAAGTCAGACGAACACACCTGGAAACATGTTTGTTCGACCTACGTTGGCTCAAACTAATAAGTTCAAAGTATGACAGTTTAGGGAAACGGTCGTATTTCAGATGTTTGTTTGAGTAACGATGCATCGTACCAACATAGTTCAACGTTACCTTACGTGGTTGTTCGGGAAACGCACACCAGCTCAACATATTCTCGCCTGTTTTCTCACCTGAGGACTGAGGGCTGAAGGTGAACAGCTGCACTTTTCCAGAGGAACCATCTGTCACTTCACACTTCAAGTTAGACTTTGATTTGTTACTAAAATGAGGAATCCAGGAAAGACACAGCGGCGTAGCAGACAGGCTGTGATGTCTTCATGTCTTTGTTATCTTTGTCCACATCTTTACCCTCATACAGCCACTTCACTGTGTGTATACAGAACTGTCGATGTGTCGACACAGAGCAGGTTAACGTCACCTTATCAGCGTCCTTACGTTCAGTCACTGGTGAAGATGGAGATATTGTGAGAGAAAGACAACAAGAGT
This sequence comes from Micropterus salmoides, assembly GCF_014851395.1. Taxonomy (NCBI): domain Eukaryota; kingdom Metazoa; phylum Chordata; class Actinopteri; order Centrarchiformes; family Centrarchidae; genus Micropterus; species Micropterus salmoides. The sequence goes on along the minus strand of NW_024041527.1, from coordinate 6,339 downwards.
AAAGTTAACTTCATCACTGTGATCATAATTATTGTAATGTTTCAGTATATTGTTCTAACAAGACAGTTTGAGCTGAAAACATTATGATGGAAATACTCACTGATAATAACAGACAGAAGAACCTGAGAGTCTGGAGCTTGATGTTGTCCTGATATGAACTGTCTGCAGATGTAACGACCAACATCCTCGACTGTGACCTTCTTTATAACCAGAGAACAGTTCTCTGTAACACTCAGTCTGTCTGATTTAGATTTGGTGTTTTCACCAATCTGCCCAAAATCAACCAGCCCTACTGCTGATCTACTTCCTGAACCAACAAAGAGCCATATAGTATATTCACATCTTTGCTGACCGTCTATCACATTTTCACAAGGCAAAGTGACGTCATCTCCAACTCTGACAGTGAAGGAGAGGGGAAGTTTTTCAGCTGCTGCTGTTGAGAAAATGATGAAAAATAAAGTGAAATGAGAAAATGTCTGTTATGTTCATAGTTAGTGACGATTATTTCTTTATCCTTAGTTTCCAAGAGTTCACTAAACTCACCACATTAGAAACAACAGATTTGGTTTTCTTAGTTAAATCAAATGTAGCTAATAAAGAATCTTTAATAATATTGATCAAGTTATTTTTTACAATGTGCCTTCCATTTATATATGTGATATATGTATTCTTACCTGTAAACTGAAGCACCGCTGTAAGAAATAAAGAAATCCATTTGAACTCAACCATCATGATTCTCTGAGTCTCTCCTTCTTCTGTCTCTTGTTCTCGTGCTCAGAACTGTCTGAGTTTCTAAACTAGTGCTTTAGTAGAGAGACGCTGCAGCTACTTCCTGTGGTTAGGATGATGTCACTTCCTCATAGTGACTTTTAGTCTGTTTTAGATTTCAGTCTCTCTGAATTTCTTGTCGATGTCCAAACAGCCAAAAACTCTGTTACAGTTTTCACTTTTACATTTTTGAAATGTAGTTTTCTCTCATCCACAGTGACTGACAGAGACCCCAAATTCTTGATCAGCAACATGAGATGCAGCCATCAGAGTTCACACTTTGTTCATTCAGGTCTATTTGTGACAATGACGTGTTTCACCAAGCGAAAAGAAGAAGAGGAAGCTGAAGCTGTGAAGATTGTTAGTTAAGATAAATGTTTGCAATGATGCAACTTGTTTTCTTCAGATAGTGTTTATTAGAAAACAGACAGGATCCATGGTGATGTTTGACAGCACACATGAACAGACAGGTGAAGAGTCAAACTCCTCTCCCACCAGAATCTGACTCCTGATGTCCATGGTGCAATATGGTGATTCTGTAGCAGCTGCTGAAGAACACAGATAAGATGATATTTTACTGCTCTGAGATCTGCTGGTTCCTCATTTTATCTTTGCAGCTCTTTTTGTTCAGAGATCTGAAGAGGAAGTGTTTCTGTGAGAATGTGGTTAACAACAGCAGCAGAGCTCTGGAGGTTTGACCCTTTAATGATGACCAGATAAACATCAGAAACAAAGGAGGTTTTCTTCAGGCCTTGTCCCTGTTACCATTATCCTTCCATCCTTGTACTTACAATCCTTGTTTGTCCGGATGACTCTACGGATACTGGAATCTTTTACACAACCGCTGCATCTCTCTAGCCCTCTGTGTTTTGTACCTCTCTCTCTCTGTGCATGCTGGGAGTCTGGTGTTGGTGAGTGTGGCTGAGAGTTTGTGAGTGAGACTTTTTTTTCTCCTACTGTGTTTACTGTGTGTGTTTGGGTGTTTTTGGTCGACAGTAAGCTGTGTTTGTTGGAGGGGATGGCGTCCTCAGAGAAGCCGCCCCTGTCTCTAAAGCATGGGGTGAGGGTGGTGCCGCAGCCCAGCACCACAGTGGTTTGTTCTGGCTCCCCCTGCTGGCGGTGCTTTCTGTCTGCATCGCTCGGGTCCCACCATTTATTTCCAATGAGATGTGGAGCAAGAACTAAAGGAAGCTCTGTGTTTATGGTTATAAAGGTTTTTGTGATGGAGACTGTCAGGCCAAACCATATACATACACCTTGCATCATCTTGTCACAAGATCGCTGACGTAATTACTGACGTAATCTGCACTCTGCGCATGCGTTGGCGTCTGTAGCCACCTGTCGGAAGCTCCGTCTTAAACTGAACTCTTATCCAGTTTTAATCCACTCTTTTTCATATCCTTTTTATTTAACTTAAGTTTTTAACTTGAGTTTTACGTGGGTTAAGGATTTTAGTCATCTGACATGGATTTTAAGCTAGATGACCGTAAAAACGCCATCAACGCTACTGATCGCAACAAACCTCCGGTGACTATGCAAGCCGATATAACTCTGCCCCATGAGGACTGCACACTCCTTAAGAAAGCGAACAAGAAGATTGCTTAGATCTTATGGAAGACATCCAACGACTTTCAGAGGAACTCAAAGAGAAAGATTCCCTGCTGACTGGCTTTATGGATGTTTCTCTTGCCAACATCCAGGACACCGTGTTTTGGGACCCCTCTGGCCTTCCCAGGCTTTCATCCTGCTCGACTCCGAAGCATCAGTCAACCTGGGCTGAAGTGGTGGTCCGTGGCTGCAAGAGAGGCTCGGATGGGGCTGCCTCTCCTCCGCACATCGGCCTCTCCAACCGCTATGCAGCCTTGTCTAACGACACTCCGGTCCATCCAGCGGATGCACCTGCGGCTTTGAGTCTCCCTGATACGGATCTCTTTCGGCGCACAGTGCCTGCCGACACTGTTGCATCTCCTCCACCGGCTACATCTCCCGCACTGGGCCGCCGGTCTGCCGCCGGACCTGATCGGCGGCCGTCATCCCGGTCAAAAACCTCCGCTTCCTGACGTAGGATCCTGAAGGAGGCTGTGCTCAGACGCTCCGGAGGCCGTCTCTAACCTGCACCGTCAGGTAGCTCTTCTCTCAGGTCTGTTACTGCTACTCCAACACAACACTCGGCAGCTCACACACTCCATCCTCAGTCCGCACGCAGTGTTGAAGCAGATTCTGCTCAGTCCTGCTCTGGAACCACACAACCAGCATCTCCTCGTCCTCTTTTATCCCCAACCACACTAATAATTGGTGACTCCATAACCAGAAACATCCGTTTCATTAACGCTACCACTCACTGCTTCCCTGATGCCACCACGGCTGACATTTAAAAAAAACTCCAGGACCTCCATCACAAGAGTGATAGTCCATGTCGGAACAAATGACACAGCTCTTCGGCAGTCTGAGCTGAAAAAACAGATTTTAACCGTCTTCTTAACTTTTTAAAGCAGTGTGGAAAGTCCGTTTTTATCTCTGGTCCCATTCCCACAGTCGGTCGCAGTGCTGGCCGCTTCAGTAGACTCCTTGGCCTCCACGACTGGCTCCAGTCCGCCTGCAGGGCTCATCGTGTGTGTTATGTGGATAATTTTAATATTTTCTGGCAAAGAATGTCTCTTTTTAAGACAGTCGGACTTCACCCAAACAAACGGGGCTCAGAAATGTTAGCTGCACACATACAGCATGTTGTGCGGTCCACACATGACTTAGTGAATGACTAATCATTCATGCAGCACACCTGGACGCACCACCGCTCACTGAACAGATCTCTGCCTCACTGCCACAAACAACTGTCTCCACCTGCTGGCATGTAAAGCCGTCTGCTCCCAGCGCTGTTCCACAGACTTCTATTCCTGTCATCATCACGCATAGACCAGTAAACCCAAATGTGCACATCCCACACAGAATTAATAGTAATCTCTTAAGGATTAGGACAACTGCACCAACTCCAGCACCCAGAACAAACTCATTTAAAATGGCTCTCTTCAATGTGAGATCACTTTCAAGTAAGACTTTTATCTTAAATGATTTTATCTTGTCTGCAAATCTAGATTTTATGTTTTTAACTGAATCCTGGTTGCAGATGAATGACTATAGCCAGCTAGCTGAACTGTGTCCGCCTCAATATGACTGTTTTAGTCAACCGAGGGTCAGTGGTCGTGGTGGTGGGCTAGTGAGCGTGTATAGGAAAAATTTAAATGTCATCAAGTACGCTGTGATGAATTTAACTCCTTTGAAGTTCTCACTCTTAAAGTTGGAGGGCTGCAACCTATCATATTTGTTATAATTTATCGCCCCCCAAAACCGCCTGGAGGATTTTTATCAGAACTTCCTGAATTTTTATCTACTCTGGTTTTAAATTATGACAGAATTTTTCTCTGTGGTGATTTTAATATTCATGTTGATGACCCCAACAATGTTAATGCAACTGACTTTTTAAATATGGCCACTTCTTTTAACTTCAAACAACATGTCAAAGGGCAAACACATAACCGTGGTCATACACTGGACTTGGTTTTTACCCTGGGTGTCAGCATTTCCTCTGTGGAATTAGTGGACATGACCATATCTGACCACAGATGTATTGTTTTTAGCTGCGATTCGCCTGTTACTCATGCCGCCTCACCAAGCTCCGTGTGTTGTCGCATCTTTAATGAACAAAGTGTTTCAAAGTTTTGCGCATTCTTTCAGAGCCAAAGCCAACACCTGTCTGATTCCAACACCAACAATCTGGTCGATCACTTCAATCATATCTGCTTGTCGTCACTAAATATTACTGCTCCTCTAAAGGTTAGGCCTACGTCTAAAGCTAGTAAGCAACCCTGGATAAATGACAGCATTCGCAGCCTAAAAAGGGAATGCAGGAAAGCAGAGCGCAGATGGAAAAAATCCAGTCTCCAAGTCCATTACCTCAGTCTGAAGGATTTATTAATTAACTACAATAACTTGGTTAAGGATGCGAGAACACACTATTTTTCTGAACTCATTACTACACATAAACACAATCCCAGGTTTCTGTTTAAGACTGTGGATCAGCTGGTAAACCCAACCCCTCCTTGTGCCTCAGCTGGAAGTAATGATGACTGTGAATTGTTTTTATCTTATTTTACCAATAAGGTGGTGTCAATCAGAGCCTCTATTACCCCCGCGGCCTCTTACTCAGAGGTTCCTCACCAGCAACAAGAGAGTTTTAACCAGTTTTATCCCATCGACTTGTCTGAGCTTTTAAAAACAGTATCACAAATGAGAGTGTCCTCCAGCCCACTTGATGTAATACCTACAAAGTTTTTACTGAAAGTAATAGATTCTGTTGGGCCCCATTTGATCTCTGTTTTCAACAGCTCCCTATCTACTGGTTGTGTCCCTGATTATTTTAAAACGGCTTGCGTGAACCCACTTTTAAAGAAACCTGGTGTAGATCCCTCCCTCCCACAAAATTTTAGACCAATTTCAAAACTGCCTTTTCTTGCAAAGATTCTAGAAAGAATTGTGTCCAAACAGCTGCTCACTGTGCTGGAAAATAACAAATTTATTTGAAAAGTTTCAGTCTGGTTTCAGGAAGTACCACAGCACTGAGACTGCCCTGCTTAAAGTCACCAATGATTTTGACACCATTGATCACAACATCATGTTAGACAGACTGAGGCACTGGGTGGGGGTCTCTGGTACTGCTCTAGAATGGTTTTCATCCTACCTGTCAAATAGGAAGTTTTGCGTGTCCGTAAACAACTATGTCTCCTCGTTCTGTCCAGTTAAATATGGTGTGCCTCAGGGGTCGGTCTTAGGACCCATTTTGTTTTCCTTGTATCTGCTTCCCCTTGGACATATTATCCATAAACATGGCATTTCTTTTCATATTTATGCTGATGACACACAAATATACTTGCCCGTCAGATCCACAGACCCTGGAATGCTGAGTTCACTTAACAACTGCCTTTGTGAAGTTAAAAAATGGATGTCAAATAATTTCCTCCAGCTGAACTCAGACAAAACAGAGATCCTGGTCATCGGGTCCCAGCAGATGGCAAATCAAATACTGCCATCTGCTGGTTCCCTAGTAAATCACATTAAGCCTGTGGCAAAGAACCTTGGTGTTCTGTTTGATAGTAATTTAAATTTCGAGTAGCACACCACAAAGCTTGTTCAATCATGTTTTTATCAACTTAGAAATATAGCAAAAATTCGATCTATGTTAACTTTTAAGGACACCAAGACCATTTTACACGCCTTCATCTCATCACGCCTGGATTATTGCAACAGCCTTTTCACCTGTTTAACCCAAAAATCTATTGATCGACTCCAGACTGTCAATTGATCTTTTATCAAACTTCTCCCTTTCTTAGACCTGCACTTGGGTCTGCTAGTCTTGCCATAACAAAGTTAAAACAAAGTTTTTGTTATAATCACTTAAGCCCAGTTCAGACTATACCATTTTAAGCCTGATTTGCTGGTCAGTGAGCTCGGCGACCGTCAGGCTGTAATCAGGGGTAAATCAGCGATCGATCCGCGGTCTCCAGTCGCTTTGTCTGA
>NW_024041526.1:0-5426 GCF_014851395.1 Micropterus salmoides | reverse complement strand
CCCAAATGAGTCCTCCAGGGGGTGTCGCTACGTCCATTAAGTGTCTTTTTATTGAGCGTTTTTACCAACAGTCTGTACAGTGTCTTTCCTGTGGCATCACTCAGAGACACCCCAGCAGAGTTGACCAGTAAAGGTCCCGAAAAATCGGCAGCAGAGAGCCGTCTCTATAGTCCATCAGGAGAGAGACCTGTGTCCCGTCAGCTGATGTCTCCAGTGTCTCAGTAACAGACTGACATAGCGGCTCGACCTCAGCCCCAGACGAACCGCCAGACCAGCAGGACGGTCCAACCGAGGTCCGGTCAGCTCCTCCACCTGCCCCAGCGTGGAGATCCTGGCAGTGCGGAGCTTGTCAAACAGAGTGGGTGAAACCACCCCAAGACAGTCCAGACGTCCTCCAAACAGAACAGGCTCCTTAAGCAGCCAAACAAAGAGTCAGTGTGTCCCTGTCTCTGTTTGTTCATCAACATCCATACTTTAAAAACACTTTGGTAAAACCCAGGCAGAGAGGACATGCACACACCTTTTAAGTTCATTAAAAACAGAGACAAGCTCAGTCCCAGTCCACCAAACTGCTGCAGAATACAGCAGGACAGCGGCCTCCACACCTGGTCTGCAGGCCCAGTGAGGAGTCTCTGGACAAACTGCAAGCGGAGAGTAGCCCCCCTGCTGGCCAAGTGGACCAGGCCCTGCCCTCCTTCCTCTTTTGTAAGGAAAAGCAGGCTCTGAGGAATCCAGTGTAACTTGTCCCAGAAAAAATCCACTAATATTCTTTGTATGTTTGGCAGGAGAGAGGGTGGAGGGTCAACACAGGCCAAACGGTGCCACAGAGCCAAAGAAACCACATTATTTGCAACCAAAACCCGACCTTTAAAAGACATTTTAGGCAGCAGCCATTTCCACTTGTTCAGGCGACCTTTGACCTTCTCCAAAACTCCATCCCAGTTTTTTTCAAAAATGCTTCGTTTCCCAGAAACACCCCTAAATATTTCAGCCCTCCTGTTTTCCAGAAAAGGCCTCCAGGCAGACTGAGCTGACTCCTCAGCCTCTCTCCCACCATCACAGCCTCACTCTTCACCCAGTTCACTTTAGCAGATGATATCAGGCCATACAGATTCAAGGTTTCTCCCAACACATCAATATCTCTCTGCTTATTCACCAGAACGATGATATCATCTGCATATGCAGACAGTTTGAAAAGAATGTCACATTTAGGAAAACAGACACCAGAGAGAGCAGACCTTAGTCTGTGAAGCAGAGGTTCAATGGCCAGAGAATATAACATGCCAGACAGAGAGCAGCCCTGCCTCACCCCCCTCTGTACACTAAAGGGAGCGCTCAGGCCTCCATTTATCTTCAGAACACTCGCAATGTCACAGTACAAAACCTGGATCTTGGCTATGAAACGTGGGTTGAAACCAAAGGCAGTCAGAGTCCGCCACAGATACTGGTGTTCAACCCGATCAAAAGCCTTTTCCTGGTCTATTGAAATCAGACCAGTATCTACAGCCAATGAACTAGAGACTTCCAAAACATCTCGAATCAGAGTGATACTGTCACTGATAAACCTGCTGGGTACACAGTAGGTCTGGTCAACATGAATTACAGACCCCATCACCTGTCTGAGTCTGGAAGCCAGGACTTTAGACAGGATTTTGTAGTCCGAGCAGAGTAGCGACACAGGCCTCCAGTTTTTCAGCTCCTGCAAATCACCCTTCTTTGGCAGCAGAGTGATCACTGCCCTCCTGCAGCTCAGAGGCAGACGACCCGTCTCCAAACTGTCTCCAAGCACTTCCAGCAGATCCTGTCCCAGCACACACCAGAAAGACTTGTAAAACTCCACAGGAAGGCCGTCAATCCCCGGAGCTCAACCACTCTGCAGACTCATCGCAGCACGATACAGTTCAGGTAGAGACAGCTGAGCTTCCAGCTCTACATTGTGCTCATCACTGACCTGAGGAAGATCAGCATAGAAGAGCTCTTCTACCTCTGGATGGTCTGTCAGCTCGCTCCTGTACAGTTCTTTATAGAAACTGGCTGCGTGCTTTCTGATCTCAGAGGAATCAGAGACGCAAACTCCGTCTCTCGAATTAATGGAGTGAAAGATCTTTCTCTGCCCGTTTTTCTTCTCCAAACCAAAGAAGAAGTGTGACGGGGCGTCCATCTGTGTGGCGTCCAGGAACCGAGACCTCACCAGAGCCCCCTGAGCTGTCACACCCAGCAGGCTGGCCAAAGCCAACTTTTTAGATTTTAGGGAATCTAAGTGTCCCTGATTTCCTGTGGCCCCTACTAGACCCTGTAGTTCTCTTCAATCTCCAGATCCTTCAAAGATCTGATGATGTCCCTGGTGACATTGCGAGTGTACTGCTGACACAGCTGTTTAATCTGGCTTTTTCCAAAGTCCCACCACTGCTGAATACATTTGAAATCAGCCTTAGTTTCTCTGTGAGTGAGCCAGAAAAACTCAAAAGCAGACTTAAAGGCTTTGTCATGCAACAGTGCAGTATTAAAATGCCAATAAGCACTGCTCAATCTGACGTTTTTAATAAAAACAGAACAATAAACAAGACAGTGATCAGTAAAACCCACAGGGTTAATAAAACAACCTTTAAAGACATTGATGTGATGCTTGAAACAGTAAAACCGATCTAATCTAGCAGCTCGTGTGTTTCTATGAGCTGTTGTAGGCTCTGTGAGGAGGCTCTGTGAGGCTCCTGGTGATTCCTGTCCAGCTGTGGATTCTCTGTACAGTTAAAATCACCTCCCAAGAATAAAAACTCATCACTACTGCATTTTCTGACAGTATTGCTTAAAACACTCAGCACATGCAGCCTTTCCGCAGCATTACATGGGACATAGACATTTATCAGATTCATCTTTATATTCTCATACTGAACTTTAACCTTCAGTAGACGGCCTTCAATGACTTCCTCCACCTCACAAGATGCAGGCAGGAAACCTCTGGAGAAAAAAGCCCAACCCCTCCACTGCAGCTGGACTGATGGCTCAGAACAACCTGCCCTGGCCACTCTTTCTTCCACTGACTCTCATTTTCAGAGTTACTGTGTGTTTCCTGAACCATCAGTACGTCTAGCTGCTTAAACTCCACGAGTTTAAAAAGGGCAGCTCTCTTTGTGTCGTCCCTCGCTCCATTTAGATTTAAAGTGCCAATTTTAAAGTGACCCATGGAGAGAGAGAAAAATAATAAAGAAACACAAAACAAACATGTCAGGAAGAAAAAGAAGAGAAGAGGCTGTTTAAACATCATCACCAATAATTTGAGCTTTCACCTTAATGATCAGCTTTCTGAGGCGATATATCTCCTGCTCTGTGAGGCCTTCATCACCAAAACCTCCTGAAGCTCTGGTAAGAGGTTGAGCTGAACTGACAAACAGTTTCAGGTCTGGGAAAAAGTTCTCAACCTTCAACAGCCTGAGACCCTTAGTGTCCTGAAGGAACTTTTGTATTTGAGCTAAAGTGTAGCTGCTGCTCCCCTCCTCTTGTGTGAAATCACTGTTTTCTAATGAGCGTGTTTTTCTGTCTTTCTTTCCTTTGGCAACTTTAGCTCTGCTCTGAACACTTTCTGTGCTCTTTCTCTTCTGTGCGATTTTCATTAGATCCTCATCAGATATATCCTCATCCTAAATAAAGTCAGAACACACTGAAATATTGCTGCTCTGAGAACATTCATTCAACTGACTGTTATACACCTGTTCACTGTTGTTCTCATTTTCTCCCTGGTCAATGTTCAGTTCTCTTTCTTGCAGTTCAGCATTAGACACACTGGACATGATTTTATTATCAGACAATCTCAGCGACTTCCTTGGCCAAGGAACATCTACCGGGATCCTCCAACGCGGCCGCATCAGCCGCAGCTACGCCGGGCACCGCGTCAGGTGCCGCAGTCCCATCGGTACCGGGGGCCTCGCCACCGGTATCGGGAGAAAAGGCCGCACCGCCAGTAGTGGGAGCCCCGCCATGGTTGCTGGGCACCGCGGCAGCGGCCGACGCCGCCGCAACATCTCCCTGCTCTTTTAAAATGTTTTTCGGGCATGAGCGAATTAGATGGCCCTCTGCACCACAGCCAAAACATTTCATGGTTTCCGAAGTTGCAAAAACCATGTAATTAAATCCGTCCACATTGAAATTAAAAGATAAATTAATTTCTGCCGAGTTGTTCTTTAGCACCATGAAAACCTGTCTTCTGTGACAAACAACGTGTTTTAACAATGGAGACTTACAGCCCAGGGACACCATCTTGATGGGGGACATCACCTGTCCATACCTGGATAGCTCTTTTAACAATAAGTCATTTTTTAAGAACGGGGGAGCGTTGGAGATGGTAACTTTCCTGGCAGGGTTAACCAGAGGGAGAACCGGGGTAAAAGTATCTTTAATAATTACCCCTTTTTCTACCACATCGTTTACTTTGTCAGTATGATCTAAAAACACCACAATGGCTCCGTTCATGCGGGAGGCAGACTTAATGCTGCCATAACCCACCACCTCTCCCACCGCTAAACTCGCCTCCTCCACCGAGCAGCTGACAGCCGGCACCAACTTCACTGCATGTCGGCGTGTCAGCTTCACAAAATCCACTTCCACATCTACAACGGGCATGCTGCCCGCCACCAACAAACACAACCACAACAGACAAAACTTTCAACTAACACGATATAAAGAAACAAAAAACACACATAAACATATAAAAGTTTGGAAACTCACTCAACGCAGCGTTCACCAAACCACCACTCACTCACCTTCCACTCATCGAGAGAGAGGAGAGAGAGAGAGAGAGAGAGAGAGAGAGAGAGAGAAGAGAGAGAGAGAGAGAGAGAGAGAGAGAGAGAGATGGCTTATTCTTTAAACTTATTGTGGTTGTTGGAGGGAAAACATATGACATCATAAAACCAATGCATTCTAACTGTCTTCAATATGTATAAAACCCAAAGCACCAACACGTTCTCATCTCAGTGCGTCATTACCAACGCTGTGAGACAACGTGACAAAGCTTAATTATTTGACGTTGGCGGCTAACCCTACAGCTGTGCACATTGCGGTCGACGTGCACAGCTGTAGGTGGCAGCGCTTCAGCGTCCACTGTGTTGACTTTTGCCGGCCGAGCAGGCTAACTTCCTTTTTAGCCCTCCGCTAACGTGAATGGCTGGTTTGCCCGCTTGTAAAGTTTACTCCAAAGCACGGGGCATTCCTGTCGGAGGTATTGCGAGGCTACCCAGCTGACCAATCACAGTTCCTACGGTCTCTCCCAAATAACTATGCTTGTCACTTTTTCTGAAAGCGTCGGTATTGGACACCCTGAGATGAGAACGGGCTCAAATAATCTAGAAAATCTGCAGCACCCGGCCTCACACTGCATGACACACAGATTAAATGCCTTCTATTTGCAGATGACTACAGTAAGTCCTAAG
>NW_024041525.1:0-13318 GCF_014851395.1 Micropterus salmoides | reverse complement strand
CTGCACATTAAATTTGATATGACACAGTGACTATGTTTTAATAAGTGATGACTTTCACTTCAAGGGGTGTTTGGGGTGTTAACAGTGGGTGAACAGTGTGTGACTGGTACCCTTTGAAAGAGGTCATATTATGCTTTTAGGCTTTTCCCCTCTCTTTATTGAGTTATATACCTTTTTTGTGCATGTAATAGGTTTGCAAAGTGAGAAGTCTGAAGAGTTCCCATCTCCCACAGAAAACTCTGCTCTAAAAACTTGTTTATAGTCCAGCCACTTCCCTTTCATCCTTGTGACATCACAGCAAAATGCACGTCGTAAAGCTCGCCAAGCGGCTAGTCGACACGCCTTCATAAACACTGGTGGAAAAAGTGAGCTGCAGCACACAGCGCTCTCCCTTCCAAACACTAGCTACCCTCCAGGCAGTCAGTGGACATAAAGTTGTTCCTGTGATGTAGAGACAGAGCTCAGTATCACTCCATAGCTAAACTAAGTCTTCAACACAGGGTGAAAACAGGAGCTACAGCAATGTGCAGTATGACAAAAATATGGTGTTTTTCGAAAAAGTAACCTTGTCTGGTACAACCCCTAAATAAGGCTATGAACCTGAAAATGAGCATAATATGACCTCTTTAATATTTAGCAAAATGCATCAGGACATCAAATGCATGATCCTAAACATGCAGACAAGGGAGCTAAGGAGTTGTTAACGGCCAAACAGTGAGAAGGTCTTTGCTTGCCATGTCGCACATACTTCCTAATTTCAAACTGGTTGTTTAATGTGTTTCACTTGCTAAAGACCAGACTGCAGGCCCAAAGCCCCTGAAGGATTCTCACAAGAAGAAGTAAAGATGGCTGCAGTACAGGCATGGCAGAGCATTACCAGAGAAGAAACCCAAGTGCAGATATCTTTGGGTCAGAGCCCTCAGTCTGTCAGTCAGTGAACGCAAAGGATGATGCCTTTAACATAATAACTATGTACATAGAAAGGACTACAATAATGCACTAGTTGCCCACTGTTGTTGTAAACACTATCAAAACGAAGATAATGATAAGTCAGCACTTCATATTCATCGATCCATCCATCCATTATCTATAACCTCTTACCCCACACAAGGAGGCGGTACACCCTGGACAGGTCTATGATAGTAGGTCAAAGTGAACTGCTGAAAAAATGTTGTAATAGTTGTACTATTTGACTTCTCTTCCAAATTGGCAAACCTGACTATATTACAATATTGATAGCTGAGCATACAGCTGTAGCACTGTACGTTAATTAAGACATCTTTGTGTCGTGCTGATGAAGAGGTACGTATTAAGGAAATAACAAATATGACTTCAACATTCTATCTGAACAACTTTTAGAGGAGAGGGGACATTTCTATTAATCTGCAGCAAATAGACTTCCCATTTGAAATGTTTCCATGGTAGCAAACGTTATAGTAAGCGATGAACTTTAACTGTAAAACCTGCACTTTGATACAGTTTATAATGTCTAATGAAACATGAGTATGCGCCAGTCACATATAACATAAGATGTTTGTTCCTGTGTAATGGTGGACTGTGATACACAATGCATTCATGTGCCTATACTGACTCATGAAGTCACCCACGCATTGGAGGGAACTTACTAGACTCCACCATAAGCATGCACCATAAACTCCCATTAGCATAGATGCTAACGCATGAAATGGCCATTCAGCTTATGTTAAATGTAAATACACATGTGCAACATGTGGTATTGACAAAAACATGTTTTAGTCCAACTTTCAGTAAGATTTGTTTAGTTATTATTTAAGCTGTCTTTCTCGGTTTCTATTTTTTTATAAGCTGCTCCCACTGGAAGTGATGCGATGAGGGATGGAACTCATTGGAACTTTTATGATTGGCTCATAGTTCATGGGGTCATTTTAGAAATGCGTTCTCGACTCAATGAAAGCTATCTGTGTATTTAAAACATTGCATGAAATTTAATCATTTAATTGTTTCAAGGCTGCAATGTTTGCATCACTGCAGAGCTGCGAGAGAGTAATTGTGTTATATATAATAGTGTTTCTAATGATTGTTGTTATACTATGTTTTCCTTTTGAAAACAAACAGGGGACAATCAGTTCTTGACTTCAATGAAAATTGAGCTGGTAAACTTGACTGAACAGTCCAGAGCTGCACTGTTCACTCACTGCACAATCCGCAATAGCTTTTCACACATCAACATTAGCTTACCATTTGACTAACAGAACATCTGCAAATAGTGATAAATAAGGCAAAGTCATGCACAGAGCATTGCTGTGATGCCTTCCAGTGAGAGCTGCTCACCCAGCACGTATGCCCAATAAGCTTCACTTGCTTCCTTCCCATAACTTATCCATTAGTGTCTTTGTCTGGGGGATTCTTCACACACGTGAATGGCGCAAAATGAATACTTTGATATTGATCTTGGGTGCTTTCAAATAAATATCGTACTTAATGTTCAAATTGTGATAAGTCACAGTCTCTGCTGAATGTGGGTGTTGATGCATATGGCAAAAAGCCCGTCTGGCTCCCTGAGCTGCAGTTACAACTACGCAGGCCTCATTGAGATCCTAGATGGTGTACAATTTCCTCCTCACACACACACACATTGACGTTCACTGCTGCCACTGGTGCCTGCGAGTGGAGACCCACTAGGGGCCCATTATTGCCTTGCAGAGTCATTATATCAGTTATAACATAATAAACATGCATACACACAGTTAGTTATTTGTTTCACCTGGTATCATCCTGATCATCTTCTCTGTGTTTGTTACATATCCATATTCCAATATACAGTCCTCTGCTGCCTCCCCTCTAACACATCTATTGTGTGTGTGTAAGTACAAGAGAGAGATGCGTTTACCATTAGAAGGGCCGAGTCCTTCAGCAGACGGGGTCAGTGCTCTAATCTGAGGAGGTGATGATATTGTGAGGATATTTAATGAGAGGATAAAAGCAAAAGTGAACGGAGGGGATTGAGTATTAGCCTTTTTAGATATCATTAAACATTAATACTGTCAGGGGACTGGAGCACACTGGGGTCCTTTTCATTGACTTTCATGCTGCGTGCTAATAGAGTTTCACCTCTGGGGACCTCCACACCCCCACCCAGCCCTCGGTGCGGCGCTAAGGCTAAGGGAAGATCAGATTGCCGCCCCGCTTCTGGGGATAAGATTAGTGGGTCCGTCTGTGCGTGTGTTAATTGTAGATTATGTGAGGTTATGCACTTTCTCTTGCTCCCTTTCTGTCGTTTGCTCATGACGTATGATATATGCATATTATAACTATTCTAAAACTATTAAAAGGCCCTGAAGAGACTTGCATACATTAACCCAATACTTAATCCTGAGAAGGACTTCAAAATTGCTTTTTTCCTCAATGAACACCTCAAAGCTTAAACATATTCCGTTTCTGATAAGACATACAAATGGGGCAAATTTGTTGGCATTTTTGCCAGAAAAATTATGAACAATTTTCAAAATAGTTGACAAATTGATTAACTGACTAATTGTTTCTGCTTTACTCTTCACAGGTTGTTCATTTGTAATTGCACTTTACTGTTATGATAATGACAAATTTAACAGTAATAGAGACATTTATCCCCTTACTATTGTTATATGACCTTTTCTTAGCCTACATTAACTTGTGTTTAGAAAAGAAAATACCCGCAATCAGTCCTTTAGTCAAAGGTCTCTCTATCTGAATGGTGTTTATCATGTGAAGCACCAACAGAGGGCAGTGATCCCCTTCTAAAGAAGAGGCATGCCTGTGCACAGGAAATCAAACTGTGTGTGTTTGTGTGTGTGTATTTATTATACAGCTGGGTGTGGCTGAGAAAGAATGTGCCTACACTACTCAGTGGGGTGTGGGCAGATGGCGATGGAGGGAGCTGTTACTGCACAAACCTGAAGCCCCACCGAAACCAAAATTTATAAATGAATCTCATTCACAGGACTTCCTCTGTTCTCCTCTCCTCCCCTGGAGTGCTGTCTGTCAACAACTCAACTGCACAATGTAAGAAACATTAGCACAGCTTGCACTGATTAATAATTTTGCCTATATTCAAAATTGAACCCTTCATGCCTTCACTTTGTGCAGTATGATAATGTAATAAATCATTGTAACCGCAGAGGAGTGCATGGTGTGCTTTCACATGTTCAGTAATGCCTTTAAAGCAGTGTTTTTCTTTCTTTAACAGATCCGCTGAATCCACTTCCACAATTTACTTGATTGTAACAGGCTTCTGCTGGTCAGGCGCAGCTAAGTAAGTGGCCGAATTGAATTTCATTCACCTAAACACAAACATTGAAAGGTGCGATGTTTATTCTCACATCTGAAAATTCCACATTTTTCAAAAGATATACAGCCAGTTTCACAATCCACCATCCAGATTTCATTTTCATGAATCGCTTTCATGCTCTTCACACTTGGCTTGTACGTGTGAAAATCCTGACCAAGGAGAAGCCCATGTAACACACATATTTAAATGCAAATACAGGCCCTCTGAATTATCATTTATTATTATCATTATTAGGTAAGCCTTATCCACAGATTTCCACAGGCTAATCAGAATTAACGATGATTCCAAAAGTGTATAAATCGTTATTTTGCACACATTAAAGCACACTTGTCTTCATTACAAGGATATTAGAAAATATCATTTGCTGTCATCAATTTAGCAGATGCTGAATATTAATACTAGAAAGCTTTTGTTCAAATATTTTCTTATTATCTGAACCCATACATGTACAGAGGATCCTCGGGCATCTTCACAAATGTTCTTTCTGAAAGTAGAAATCTGGAGTCATTCATTATGTTCCATGACTTTGTAATTTTATTTTTCATAAGCGCATTCAATAAAAGACATCAATTCATTCAAGTATTCAATTCTACTACATTCATAAGAAACTTGAGAGTATACCTCAACTGAACTGTCACTGGTGGAAAAGTTATCATATTCTTTACTAAAGTTAAATGCAACAATACCATGATGAAAAAATGATTAATGGCCGGTGAAAGTTACGAGTTTAGTTTAGTTGCTGTGTGAACAGTTTGGAAAACCTACGTTCTTGTCTCTAAATAATGCTGGCCAATATTAAATACAAACGAAAAACACTTTGTAAGAACACTTTTGGTACCTATTTGGATACTATTTTTATTTATCGCTACATTTATTTATTTATTATTTTATACAGCCCTCTCAATTAAGAGACCATTCAAAATTTGTCTTAAATCAGTGTCCATTTCATTCCAGTGGCTGGTAAATTCCAACACAGGCGAACATCATTCTACCTAATGAGGTAGTGATTAAAGTGATTAGGCAGGGTGAGGAAAATAAGGGTTAAATTCTGGCGTTACTGTCAGAAGGATACAGTGAACGTCAGGTTGCTTCCACCCTTAAAATTTCAAAGATGCCTGTTCACAACAACAAGGTCAAGCAACAGACAACAAAGCTACAGACTGGCAGAGGGCAAAAACGATTGTCCACTGACCGGGATGACCGCCAACTCATTCGAATGTCACTCAAAAGCCGAAGGATGACACCAAGTGATTTACAACAAGAATGGCAAACAGCAGCTGGAGTGAAGTGCACGGCGAGGACTATTTGAAACAGGATCCAAGGGGCAGGGCTGAGGTCATGCAAAGCTAGAAAAAGGCCCTTCATCAATGAGAAGCAAAGACAAGCCAGGCTAAAGTTTGCAAAACACCATAAGGATTAGACCGTAGAGGACTGGACTAAGGTCATCTCCTCTGACGAGTCCAATTTTCAGCTTGTCCCAACACCTGGTCGTCTAATGGTTAGACGGAGACCTGGAGAGGCCTACAAGCCACAGTGTCTGGGACCCACTGGTAAATTTGGTAGAGGATTGGTGATGATCTGGGGGTGCTTCAGCAAGGCTGAAATTTAGCAGATTTGTCTTTGTGAAGGACGCATGAATCAAGCATTGTACAAGGTTATCTTGGAAGAAAACCAGGATTTCCGAACTCTGAGGATTGTTTCTTCCAGCAGGACAACGCTCCATGCCACACAGCCAGGTCAATCAAGGTGTGGATGGAGTCCCACCAGATCAAGACCCTGTCATGGCCAGCCCAATCTCCAGACCTGAACCCCATTGAAAACCTTGTGAATTTGATCAAGAGGAAGATGGAAGGTCACATAAAGTCACCCGACAGCAATGGGAAAGACTGGTTGAAAATGAAAGCTGTAATTAAAAATCAGGGTTATTCCATCAAATATTGATTTCTGAACTCTTCCTAAGTTAAAATATTAAATGCAAATACTCTGTATAGCGCCTTTCTTGACCACTCACAGCACTTTTACACTACATCGCATTCACACACTGAGCCTAAGTGCTCAGACAGTCAACAGCCATTCGGGGTTCGGTATCTTACCGAAGGACGCTTTGACACGCAGCCTGGAGGAGCCAGGGATTGAACCACCAACCTTCCAATTAACAGGCAACCCGCTCTACCTGCTGAGCCACAGCAGCGCAATTTTAAATTTGTGTTGTTTAAAAATGAATGTTGTTTTCTTTGAATTTGTTAATGTCTGAAAACAAAATAAATAATCTAAATGACAGCTATTTTATTTGCAATCTTTTATACAGGTAACAAACTGAGATTGTGCTCCTACTCTCACCTCAGGTACCTGTATAAAAGATACCTGGGAGCCAGAAATCTTTGTGACTGAGAGGGGTAAAATGAAAATCAATTTATACAATTTTTGACATGGGTTTTTCTAGATTTCTTTGTTGTTATTGTTTCTCTCACTGTTCAAATAAACCTACCATTAAAATTATACACTGATCATTTCTTTGTCCATGGGTAAACTACAAAATATTTTTTCCCTCACTGTATATATATAAAAATACCCCTCTCACCGCTTGTGGGGTGGTATGTGTCATCCTCAAGCTCGGGTCCTCTACCAGAGACCTGGGAGTTTGAGGGTTCTGCACAGTATCTTAGCTTCTTCCTAGGACTGCACTCTTCTGGACAGAGTCTGCGTATTTACTGTATTTTCAGTCTGAGCAGCTCTTATCAACCCACTGTGGGCAGCTGTTTCCAATTTCAATTACACACATAAAGTAATTTGCAGCAGCTAATATGTTTTTGATGGTTGTGCATGGGCACCTAAAGCACTTAGTTAAGGTTAGGAAAAGATTGTGGTCTGATTTAATTCATAAAAAGTCCACAATGACCTGATACACAACATGTTTATTAACATTTAACCAATGCCACGATCTTCTGCAAACCTTAACCAAAGTGCTTTTGTGGCCTAAACCTCACGCTGGTTGCAAACCTTGGTCTGTTTTGCGCTTTACGTCCGCCATCCACCTCCATGCAAATCCAGTATGGTAGATAAATGTAAGGCTTCATTCAATAAAAAATACCTTTACCTGTGAACATAAGCCAGGCAGCAGTTTAGTAACATGTAATTGTAATTATTAGGAGACAGGGTTGGATAAACCAACTACCTGTCCAGCACCAAGCAGCAGACAGACAAAGTTAATGACTGTTGAGACAAATTGGGAATCTTGCAAAATAAACACCCAGATATTTTCCTGAGTGAGGACCACAAAGAGGGCTAAAGGGAGAGTAACTGTTAGATGTGTCAGATGAAAAAAAAAGAAAGATGTTTCAGATGAATGGAAACACAACTCCAAATGAATGCTAATCTAATGTGTGTGTGTGTAAGTAGGTAATTGTTGACACATTACTCATAACAACTTTGTAAGCCAGGGATACGTGGCGGCTGTGTATCTGAAAGACAATGGCCAAAATTCTATTGATGCAGCTATGAGAAAACAGTCAGAATACCTCTCACACACCACATAAAAATGTGTCCCTACTACCTACAGTAGTTGTGTCATGTCACTACAATTGACCATGTTTTCATGTCTTTACCCTGTGATCTGTGTAGGTGTATCGGCTACACGCCCAATCTCTCGATTCTGCTGGAAGGCTGCCAGCCACAGGTCACATGACCTGGAAGAAAAAACCTGGGAGACTTTTGGGATCCCTATTCGGTCAGACTCACCTTCTTATCGTTATTGCTTGCAC
The DNA here is from genome assembly GCF_014851395.1 of Micropterus salmoides. Lineage (NCBI taxonomy): Eukaryota > Metazoa > Chordata > Actinopteri > Centrarchiformes > Centrarchidae > Micropterus > Micropterus salmoides. The sequence continues at coordinate 5,251 of NW_024041525.1, read as the reverse complement.
ACACCATGAGTAACATGATCGATGGGTCGCTCTATTCTGATTTAAAGCCAGCGGTTAGAGACGCTCGGCTTGCTTTGTGTGCAGAAACACAGGCTTTACCAAGGCAACCCATGTTGTGCATAAAGCAACTAACACAAACCTGATAGATGTTTCTTTTCTCATCTGTTGCAACCTCTCTTTTCATGTCTCATTTTTTTCATTGGGCTTTAGCATGGGCTGGCTATCAACCTGAAGGGAAGTCCAAAGGCTGATGAACTGGTCTGTGTCTGTGTGAGACCGCATTGCTCTGGTGTCCTATATGCCCTGGGAACACAACACCCAGAGCAAATCTGGTGAGTAATGACACTTATTTGATTTGTCAATGGTGAATTGATGGGATTCTCTCCCTTCCATTTCAGAGACTTTCAAGCAAGCAGGTGTCCTTGCTTTGAAGTTTTAGACTGGATGATGGTTGATGAGGGCTGGGCCACCGACACTGACATGCATGAGATGATTTTGAATTAGCCTTGCCTTCCAGTGTATCACTTCGTTTGGTTGGGAGGCAAATTAGACAACTGGGAATATTTGTATAGTTTCTCACAAACAGAGCAGATCTTTAATGTTTATGAATACACATCAAATAATGCTCACCATTTCTTCTTTATTTTATCCTTATTCCATTTTCTGTAGGGCTGTCCCCGACTAAGGATTTACATAGTCTCTTTTCATTCAACCTACACTGTAAATTTACAGCTAAACTGAGGCTTTTTGAAGACCTTTTTTTTCTCTCTCTCTCTCTCGCCATTCACCTGTCTTGCGCAGACTTTTACGTGCATTACTGCTGCCGACAACTGCATGCACGTCGCAGTTCCCTGCGGGTCTATTTCAAGTAGCCGGCTATTTAAATAAAATATTCTTTATGTGGTTCATCAACGGTGATAAATTATCCGAAAGCCCAGAGAGGCACGAACAACTCGGCACAACACCGTGAAGCTGTGGCTTTTTCTTTTTACATGTTTATTTACAGCATTAATGCTTCAACTGTGACATTGACAGTCGAATTAGGCTCCGCCCATCGAATCTTCGACTATTCGGGGTCAGCCCTAATTTTCTGCCTGCCTGTCTAAATGTCTCAATTTCTTTTCCTGCTGGATAAAGTAACAAGGCATATATATCTCTTTTCTGTTCCACCAGCCTCTGTAACAACCTGACGCAGTAGACTATGTTGTGTGGACAATTTGTGAGTAATTCTTTAAGTGTATTTATTGTTTATGTAGCAGCAGGCAGATATCCATGGTTTGTTTACACAATTAGCTGGTTTCACACTCCTCCACTGATTGGTGGCAGATAAGTGTCAGGACATGTAGTAATGTGGCAACAAAATCAAGGAAGAAGAATGTTAACCAATGGTATATGAATGTAATAAACTCAGATTAGAAAAAACAACTTGCAAACCATATTTGTACCCAATTAATTTTTTTCTTAAATCTTAGGTTTTTATTCTGATTCTTTTTTTATCAAATCAACTTTCTTTAATTAATCTAAGTCGTCAGTTTTATAAGCTTTAATACATTCATTAATACATGTAGGCAGCAGTGTTGGGCAGTAATAGTCTTACTTTTCTCAGTAACTAGTAGTGTAACTAAGTACTTTTCATAGTAATAATAACAGTAATAATATTACAGTTACTAAGGCAAGTAACGCTGCTTTAAGTGCAATTTATACTTCTGCGTCAAATCGACGGCGTAGGTGACTGCGTAGGCTACGGGGCTACGCAAAGACTACGCTGTCACCTGCACCTCCTCAAAAATTTAACTACACGTCGAGTCGACGCGGACCGTAAGGTCTGTGATTGGTTGGCTGGGCTGCCTCGCAATGCCTCCGTGCCGACCGGAACTACCCCGCGCTTTGACGGCTGCTGTAACACAGTGAATCAATATATTTGACCGTCGCAACCCGAGCAAATGATCATTTCGCTATCAGAATGTGATCCATTTGGTCAGTAACATTTGAAAAGGCTACACCAGCTGCACGTTTAGAATTTTACCCCCATTCACGTTAGCCTGCTTGGCCGGCAAAATTCAACACAGTGGACGCTGTAGCGCTACTGCCGACTAGCGTTTGGGGGTGTAGAATGACGGACACACCTACGCACAAATATAAATGCATGGCTACGTGCATAGCCTACGGCATAGGTACGCACGAAGTCCCTACGCAGGAGTATAAATGGGCCTTTACACGTTACTGAATGCACCGCCCTTGACGTGAAAGCGCGACTGTGTGTCACGTCAGCAGAAAAACTAAAGGAAAAAGGAGAACGAGGGAGAGAGGCATCTGCTGAAGCAGCACATGAATGTCAAACTTATAGAAAGATACTCCGGCAGCTGCTGTCACTGATGCTTGGACTCGTCGGGAGAGAGCGGCGTTAACGTAACGTTTTGTAACTGCTCTTATAAACAGGCTACATGTGCAGCTGTTCAAAAGTCGGGATTTACTGTAATGATGCTTGTTTAAACCATACTTTTTGCTGCTGTTATGAATATTATATTAGTTAAAAAGTCAGAGACTGCTTCATTTGGGGGTGAAGGGGGGTGGTAGTGAAAGCAATGTTTCCCATAATTAGCCTATAATTTGGATAATTAAATAATAATTAAATATTGATTTTAAATTTTTTTACTAGGCGTATGTAAAATCATATTTGATTGAGGAGCTGTATAGAGGAGCACATATTCGTGCGGCACCTCCTTTCCCTCTTTCTCTCTCTCGTGAACACCGCTGCACCGGTGCTCTCTTGAAGGGCGGGAAACAGAAAAAGACCTTTTTCCCTTCTGCCTCGACCACAGAGACATAATGTCTCCCTCTTGGGTCGGCATGCATGCCCGCTGCACCACAGTGAAAGACGGTGCCCTGAAACTTCAGTGGTGACAGTAGTCACTTGCATAAATAGAACACATGGACCCTCAGGCTCAGTGTACAGTGTACAGTGTGAGGGAGGATTCCTTAAGGCAGATTTTGCCCTTTGTCTATGTATAAGCTTTTGTGATCTTACAGGGTCAGGTGTAATGCTATCAGGTACAAACCCAGATTAGTTGGACCGAAGGCAAGTCAGCTCAGCCTGCACTTCTTCCCTAGTCTAGCTTTGCAGAGACTAAAAGTGCATTTGAGTGCAGTTTGCATTGTGATGGCATGATGGACAAATGGTGTAGCCAACGATAAAGTGAAACTAAGTGGAATTAATGTTTACAGTCCATTACTGAACCCTGGAAGTGATTTTTCATTGGTCCAGTTTATGTTATGTATTCACCAGTGACTGCTGACAAAGACCTGATTGCTATGTTCACGTGATATTAAAACAACCAGTGCACTGTGGATTGAGGGAGGCCATCCACTGTCAAGGATGCTCCTTCTGTGTCCTTTATATTTGGGCAAAAGAATATTAAAGCCATATCCGGTGGAGCCATTGGGACAGCCTTGTCAGACGCCATGACGTGTAAACTTCCAAAGAGGCAGCCCCTGGCCAGTTTGCTTTTTATCTTCTCTGAGGGGCTTAATGTAACTCAAATGATCTGGGGTAGGCAATTTATTTCAGAAGCATGTTTGTTGAAAATTTGTAAAAATTCTCTTTACTTCCCCACAGCAATCAATAAATCAAATGCTCTGACACAAAGACCAAAAAAACAGCCTGTGGCTCTCGCAGGACTGTAATAAGCATGGCTGGCTGACCTGCCTACCTGCCTATCTACCCTCACACTCTCTGCCAGTGCACTCATTGCACATAAACATGTGTTTTGGGGGAGTGGCTTTGGGAGGGGGTGGGGTTTTCTCAGTTAGACACTTTCAGAATTTAACTCTCTCTTGCTAGTTTCTCCAACATTACCTAACCTAGCTTTGAAGAGATCACATTATGGTTTTTGGATATTTCCCTCCCCCTCTTTGTGTTATATATATATTTTTTGTGTGCATGTAATAGGTTTGCAAGTTAAAAAAAAGCCACTCCAAAGGGAGTTCCCATCTCCCACAGAAAACACTGCTCCTGAACTGCCTGAAAACAGCTCGACTGTAGTCCAGCCTTTACTACATCACTATGTAACATGCGTCATAATACTTGCGGCTAGTGTGGCACGCCCTCAAAAAGAACATTAGATACCAGTGCACAGTTATGTATATGAAAGATATGTTTGTTACAAATTAATAACTTACCGCTCCAGTCTAGGATGTGAAGCTGGTTCAGTAGTCTGTGTTTTGGCATCATCTACGGCTGTACACAAGCCATTGGTTGCCGGCTGAAGCGGCTTTGTTTTGCATCACTCTATCTTGCCTATCAGGACCTGCCCGACTCTGCTTCTGATTGGCTAGTAGTCCTTAACTAGGTACTGCGCTTGTGCACCTCTTAACAAATATCAAATAGAAGTGAGTGCTTCACTTGGTAGCTGGTAGAGGTGTTGCAGCAATGTGCAGTATGACAAAAAATATGGTGTTTTTTGAAAATGAAAGCATGTAAAATAAATTCTGGTACAACCTCTAAATAAAATTAAGAACCTGAGCATAATATGACCACTTTAGGTCAACTGACTCTGCAGGGATCAAAGGCCAATCAACAACAGCAACACAGACCCTGTCAGTTACAAGTAGAAAGCTGCACACTCTTCTTATTCTCAAACTGCGCTTACTGCACTTCCTGCATCGGACTCATCTCATACCATCACCGGACTTTACTGGCAAACTTGTCTTTTGTGATTTAAAGGACTTTACATTCATTCCAGTTGACATACTGGACATTTAACACATTTTGTACACTGTTTTTCTCATTTATTAAAGCAGAGTAAAGTCTATAAACTAGATTTACAGTACAAATACCCATACAGAAGTGTTGCCCACCACAACCAGCCTTTGCTATGCTACACCCACTATGAAAATCTAATAATTAGTATCTTACTCATGAGCATCCCACCTTACAGTGGAGCCCATATGTGTTGCTGTGACTGATATTGCGTAGCTTTAACTCTGTCTTTTAAAAGTTCACATAGGCTTTCAGTCCACTATCACTGCTTCATTTGAGAGCAAAAAACATCAAGAGGGTGAGGGGATAGAAAGGAAATAAAAGTGCATAACTTTCCTTTGTTGGTCTCTCTGTCTGCCTCTTTGTAATGAATTCCTTTGAACATGTTTGTACGTGCCAGAGCAAACACCGGTACATGTGCAATGACTATTAAATACTTCCAGCAAAGCTTCATAGATTGATCCTCAGAAAAAAAAAATCTAAGCTGGCTGC